>NC_086007.1:335000-492500 GCF_030014385.1 Trichomycterus rosablanca
TTTCTCCAGCAGCTGATGATGTTTATGGATTTATGATGATGAGGGTGTTTGTGGTGCTAAGTGCTGATGTGTGTGATGAAACCATCAGAAAACCATTAAACATCTCCACGTTCAGGGTTCTGGTTCTGTCCTAAGCATGAGTTTGTTGCTTCCATTAGGTAACCAGGAGAACCTGCACAAAGTGGAGAAGTTCAAGCACATCAGGACCGTCCATGTTCATCATTAGGGCTCTACTAAATTCAGGGGTAATGGTTCTTCTCTGCTCTGTGTGGAGGATGTGAGAACATTGGTGTAGAGGTGGTGCTACAGATCAAGAGGAATGGAGAGGAGAAACAAGATGGCTTCACCTGCTGCCTCCAGTAACGTTGGAGACCACTGAGCAGAATGAGGATCTGATAAAGGCATTTTATCTCACAGCTGGATTGAAAACATCAGGAGATCCTCCAGGAGCAGCTGGAAGAACCCAGGAAACATACAATCAAGTTCAATTCCAGACAGATTAAGACACGTGGTCCTGGTTCCTCGCCGAGTTCCTTCACTTCTCCTCTCAGTAACGTTTAATAATGATCTCTGGACTGAAGGTTCCAGCTGATCCACTTTCTTATGTTTCTTCTGTCCTGCAGATCTTCAGCTGAGGAACCGTGTGGAGCCTCGTTCTCCTGTTTAGTGCTTCATAATTCACCAGCAGCTTTCAACAGGACACCAAGGTCTGGGTTCAGTTAGATTAATCACCATTTTAATCAATCAGTTAATTAATCACCCCGAATCATAACGTGAAAACAACTGAAACATTCACAAAGTATTCACACCCCTACAGTTCCATCAAACCCACTAACTGTATTAAACCCACTATCAAACCCATTAATCAAACCCACTAACCCCACTAATCCCATCAAACCCACTAACCCATCAAACCCACTAATCAAACCCACTAACCCCATCAAACCCACCAACCCCAATAAATCGATTAAATCCACTATCCCCATCAAACCCACTAACCCATCAAATCCACTAACCCCAATAAATCGATTAAATCCACTATCCCCATCAAACCCACTAACCCCATCAAACCCACTAACCCCAATAAATCGATTAAATCCACTATCCCCATCAAACCCACTATCCCCATCAAACCCACTAATCAAACCCACTAACACCCGCAAACCCACTAATCAAACCCACTAACCCCATCAAACCCACTAACCCCAATAAATCGATTAAATCCACTGTCCCCATCAAACCCACTAACCCCATCAAACCCACTAACACCCGCAAACCCACTAATCAAACCCACTAACCCCATCAAACCCACCAACCCCAATAAATCGATTAAATCCACTATCCCCATCAAACCCACTAACCCATCAAATCCACTAACCCCAATAAATCGATTAAATCCACTATCCCCATCAAACCCACTAACCCCAATAAATCGATTAAATCCACTATCCCCATCAAACCCACTATCCCCATCAAACCCACTAATCAAACCCACTAACACCCGCAAACCCACTAATCAAACCCACTAACCCCATCAAACCCACTAACCCCAATAAATCGATTAAATCCACTGTCCCCATCAAACCCACTAACCCCATCAAACCCACTAACACCCGCAAACCCACTAATCAAACCCACTAACCCCATCAAACCCACCAACCCCAATAAATCGATTAAATCCACTATCCCCATCAAACCCACTAACCCATCAAATCCACTAACCCCAATAAATCGATTAAATCCACTATCCCCATCAAACCCACTAACCCCATCAAACCCACTAACCCCAATAAATCGATTAAATCCACTATCCCCATCAAACCCACTATCCCCATCAAACCCACTAATCAAACCCACTAACACCCGCAAACCCACTAATCAAACCCACTAACCCCATCAAACCCACTAACCCCAATAAATCGATTAAATCCACTGTCCCCATCAAACCCACTAACACCCGCAAACCCACTAATCAAACCCACTAACCCCATCAAACCCACTAACCCCAATAAATCGATTAAATCCACTATCCCCATCAAACCCACTAACCCATCAAACCCACTAACCCCAATAAATCGATTAAATCCACTGTCCCCATCAAACCCACTAACCCCATCAAACCCACTAACACCCGCAAACCCACTAATCAAACCCACTAACCCCATCAAACCCACTAACCCCAATAAATCGATTAAATCCACTATCCCCATCAAACCCACTAACCCATCAAATCCACTAACCCCAATAAATCGATTAAATCCACTATCCCCATCAAACCCACTAACCCCATCAAACCCACTAACCCCAATAAATCGATTAAATCCACTATCCCCATCAAACCCACTATCCCCATCAAACCCACTAATCAAACCCACTAACACCCGCAAACCCACTAATCAAACCCACTAACCCCATCAAACCCACTAACCCCAATAAATCGATTAAATCCACTGTCCCCATCAAACCCACTAACCCCATCAAACCCACTAACACCCGCAAACCCACTAATCAAACCCACTAACCCCATCAAACCCACTAACCCCAATAAATCGATTAAATCCACTGTCCCCATCAAACCCACTAACCCCATCAAACCCACTAACACCCGCAAACCCACTAATCAAACCCACTTACCCCATCAAACCCACTAACCCCAATAAATCGATTAAATCCACTGTCCCCATCAAACCCACTAACCCCATCAAACCCACTAACACCCGCAAACCCACTAATCAAACCCACTAACCCCATCAAACCCACTAACCCCAATAAATCGATTAAATCCACTGTCCCCATCAAACCCACTAACCCATCAAACCCACTAACACCCACAAACCCACTAATCAAACCCACTAACCCATCAAATCCACTAATCAAACCCACTAACACCCTCAAACCCACTAATCAAACCCACTAACCCCATCAAACCCACTAACCCCAATAAATCGATTAAATCCACTGTCCCCATCAAACCCACTAACTGCATCAAACCCACTAATCAAACCCACTAACCCCATCAATTCACTAAACCCATAAAAATCCATCAAACCCACTAAATCCACGTCTCAGGGGAATTATTTATACAGTTTTTTTTTTTTTTTTTATATTTTATTTAGATTTTCAGACAAGATCAACAATGAACAAAAAAAAATCCACACTATACATAAATAATGCATTTAGAAAAAATATTTAGTATATAAGTACGAAATATGTATTATATGGAAAGGTTAAAAATAATAATAAAATAAATAGATAAATAAATAAAATATATAAATTAATTAAAAAATAATAATAATAATAAAAACAGGAGTTAGATTAAAAAAATAAATAAAAATAAAATAAAATAAATAAATAAATAAATTAAATTAAATTAAAATTATGGCCTCTTAAGTACATCCAAAAATGCCTTCCAAACAGAAAGAGATCGCCCCAGTGCAATTGCACCAGAGCACCTCAACCGTTCTAGTTGAGCAACTGTGGTCATCTCAGATAGCCATCTTCTGAAACATGGAGCCTTAGAAGATTTCCAGTCAAGAAGAATAATTTTCTTAGCTGCAACCATGCCGGTCATAAGAACCTGTTGTTGTGCTTGTGAGAGAATGGTCATTGAGTCAGAGTATCCAAAGAGTGCTAAGGCCACATTGGGATAAATGCGAACATTAAATACATCTGACAGCAGTAAGAAAATATTGGTCCAAAAGCTATAGAGTAGGGGACAAAACCAAAACAGGTGAGCTAAAGTGCCCTCTGCAGTTTTGCATTTGTCACACAAAGGAGAAACAGAAGGATAGATTTTACTTAATCTGGTTTTTGAGAAGTGGAATCTGTGAAGCACTTTGAACTGTATTAATCTATATCTTGAGTTAATAGAGCATTGTGGAACTCTAGACAAGCTTTCACTCCAGTCCTGCTCTGTTATTGAAGTACCAATTTCCCGGGCCCATTCCTCCCTATACTTATTGGTATCAGGGAATGGAGATACAAGTGGCACAAACTGAGTAATTAAATGACTCCTGATAGGACTTGAGAGGAAAAAATCTGAAATTGGGTGAATGGCAGGTTTGGAAATGTAATTTGGGATATGATTTTGGGCATAACTTCTAACCTGTAGGTAGCGAAAAAAATGTGTATTGGGCAGAACAAATCTTTCACTCAACTGAGCAAATGTGGCGAATATATCATCAATATACAAATCCCCGATACATCGGAGGCCCTTATCAGCCCATATGGAGAAAGTCTTATCCGTTAGTGAGGGAAGAAAAGAGTGGTTACACAAGATAGGACTATGAATTGATATAGATGGCACTTTACAGTAAGTTCTGATCTGATTCAGAATTTTTAATGAGTTTTTGACTACAAAGTTTTTACTGATTTGTAAACTTTCATACCTCACCTCAGCGAAAAGCAAAGCAGGAAGAGAGGATCTTGCAATCGACCTCTCTTCTAGACTGACCCAGCGTGGTAGCTCTAGGGATGTGGCTTTGTGAGGAAAGGCCCGATTCCAGAAAGTAAGAGCCCTAGCATTTGCTGCCCAGTGAAAAAATTTAAACTGAGGTAAGCCCAGGCCTCCCTTCTTTAATGGTTTCTGAAGATGAATCCTTGAGATCCGAGCTATTTTGTTTGCCCAGACAAATGATAAAATTGTTGAATCAAGTTTCCTAAAGAATGTAGCTGGTAGATATATGGGAAGATTTTGAAAAAGGTACAAAAACTTTGGTAGTGTGACCATTTTAATAGCATTGATGCGGCCTATCAAGGATAGCGGAAGTAATTTCCATTGTTCAATATTCTCCTTGAGTTTGTCCAGAGCGCCTAAAAAATTCAACTTAAATAGCAATCTAGGGTTCCTGGGAACTTTAAGGCCAAGATATGTAAAATATTCATCTACTAATTTGAAAGGTAATGTGCTAAGAAAGTGAGGATCCAAATTCCTGGATAATGGCAGAAACTCACTTTTTGACCAGTTAATTGTATATCCTGAAAATTTACCAAATATATCAATATAGTTTAACAAGCTGGGAACTGAAGAAACCGGGTCGGAAATATACAAAAGTAAGTCATCAGCATACAAGCTTACTAAACAGTCTGTATCCCCAAACTTAATGCCCTTGATTTGTAGGTGACTCCTTATCCCAACAACTAATGGCTCCAGGGCAATGTCGAAAAGTAGGGGAGACAGAGGGTCCCCCTGTCTTACGCCTCTGTAAAGATCAATAGGTTCTGAGCGATCACCATTCGTCAATACCGCTGAGGTTGGGCACAAGTACAGCATCTTAACACAATTAATGAAAAAGTCACCAAATCCAAACTTGTTTAAAGTGTTAAACATATATGGCCACTCTATTTGATCGAATGCCTTCTGTGCATCAAGTGAAATAATTGCACCAGGAGACCCAGCCTCATACTCTGTATATAAAACATTAAGAAGTAGACGCACATTAGAAAACAAAAATCTATTCGGTATAAATCCAGTCTGATCAGGGTGTACTATTTCAGCTGCATATGTTGCCAATCTGAGTGCTAATATTTTGGAAAAGATCTTCTGGTCAAAATTTAGCAAGGAAATGGGCCTAAAAGAAGCAGGATCGGTAGGGTCTTTACCCTTTTTTAGTATCAGGCACACATTTGCCTCATATAAAGATTTAGGAAGTTTACCATTTTTATAAGAATCCTTTAGCATTCTTAGGATCAGTGGCACAAGTTTGGAAGAAAAAGCTTTATAAAATTCACAGCCAAACCCATCAGGGCCAGCAGCCTTACCAGATGGAAAAGACCGTATGGCTCTGAGAACATCTGCCTCAGTGAATGGTAAATCCAATTCCGTTTTGGCTGTTTCGGAGAGATTTGGAAGATCTATAGTGTCAAAAAAATTGTCAAGGGCATCCTCAGTGTCTGGGTATTTGGAGGAGTAAAGGTCAGAATAGAACTCTTTAAAGCGGTTGTTTATCTCTTTGGGGTTTGTAATAAGCTCGCCCGTACTTGATGTTATTTTATAGATCGCCTGTTTAGCCAAGACCCCCTTCAACTGCCTCGCTAAACTCCGCTCAGGCTTATCACCAAGCTCAAAATGTTTTTGTTTTAACTTAAGCAGGAGAGACTCTACTCTTTTACCAATGATTGAGTTATACTCATATTTTAAACACAGAATTTTATTATAGTCTGACTGTGAGAGTGAGACTCTATAGGCTTTTTCGAGTAGTTCGAGCGATTTTTCTATCTCCTTTAATCTGGCATTCAATTCTCGCTTTTTGGAAGCTTCAAATGAAAATATATGACCCCTAAGAACAACTTTTAGCGTCTCCCATAATATAGAATCTGATACATCACCAGTATCATTAAACCCTATAAAATCGTCAAGCTTTGTATTTACATATATTAGAAATGTAGGATCTTTAAGCAGGCTCGGGTTAAAACGCCAGCTATAACTCTGTCTCGGGAGGATATCCGAGAGATGGAGTGACACTGGGCTGTGATCTGAAATTAATATATTGTGATATTTTGTATTGGTGATCTTAGAGATTAGTTCTGATGAAATCAAAAAGTTATCAATCCGGGTGTAGGATTTATGAACATGTGAATAGTAAGAGTATTCTCTATCCGTTGGATGATGTAATCTCCATATATCCACCATATTTCTAGTTTTTATTAAGTTATTAAGGACCTGTACTGCTGCTAATGTAGGCGGGGGTTTTGAAGAAAGTCTGTCCATATATGGATCCAAACAGCAGTTAAAGTCACCACCCAAAATCACATTAGAGAATGTAACTGGAATTAGGTCAAATACCTTACAGAAGAAATTGTGGTCATCAAAATTTGGAGCATATATATTGACCAATGTTAAAGGAAAGAGGTTAATATAACCTGATACCAAGATGAACCTGCCACGCGGGTCCACCTTAGTTGTCTCTAAGCGAAATGGAATGTTTTTTTTAAACAGAATAGCCACACCCCTGGCCTTAGATGTATATGGAGCCTGATAACTTTGACCTATCCAACTGACCCTAAGCTTGGATTGGGATGTGGGAGAGATATGCGTTTCCTGCAAAAAAATGATATCAGCTTTTAATGATTTAAGATGTGAAAAGACTCGCCCCCGCTTAATTGGATGTCCCAGTCCCTTCACATTCCAGGAAGCTATTGAGATGCCCTTAACAACAGAATCATTCATCATTTGCTAAGGCAATATTATTAACCAGGAGTACAAGAGGCCAAAAAATAAAAAAATAAAAAGAAATAATAATAAAATAAAGAAGAAAGAAAAGAAAAGTTGAAGGTGAACTATCATGTAAACCCGCTGAACATACCACCCCTCCCACCCCCTCGTAACTGGCACGCCTCCCTAACGAAGCACCATTTCTGAACGATCGAACAGTACAGTCGTGAAGTGACATCACTGAGAAAAAGACAAAAAAAAGAGAACAGATCCAAACCAACCATTCCGTCCGCTCCGCAATTGAAGGAAACTACATACAGACAAAAACCCTGACCATTAGTACACTACTAATATAACACACCTACGCAAAGAAAAGTTTAAAGAACATTATTAGTTATAGGTAAAGCAGCCTACCGTACAAACACACTTCTCGCGTGTATTTACGCGCGCGCACGCACGCAGATTCGTGCATACAAATCCGTGCGTAGAGTAACAATACTGTCATTTCTCCTAATTACCCAAGCAAAGTAAACCATGAGACAATGTCCCAACATTAGTCCGAAAGAGGAAATAAGAGTATAATCGAGGTAGGTTCTTAGCCCTTTTATAACCATTCTTGAGCGTAAACAACAGTGATTATAACCAACGCATCAGTTTTCAGACACCGCAGCCCCTTCCAGTTCAGCATGAATGAAGCGTCTTGCCTCCTCCACTTCAGTGAAGATTCTAGGACGACCCGCAATGCCAATATGAAGTTTAGCAGGAAAGCGGAAGCTATGTGAAACATTAGAATTTCTCAGCTCCTTTAGCAAATCTGTGAACTGTTTACGCTTCCGTATAACAGCCTCCGAATAATCCGGGAAAATCAGAATTTTACATCCCTGAAAGCTGAGGTTGGAATTCTGTCTTCTCAGGCGCAGAATTTTCTCCTTTACCTGGTAAAGGTGAACACAGGCGATGATAGGGCGTGGTCTAGCACCATCTGCCGGTCGAGGTCGCAAGCTTCTGTGAGCCCTATCAATAACAATGGGTGATTCAAAGTTATCTTTACCCAGCACCTGCAGTAACAATTCCGTTACAAACTCTGTCGGCCTTCCTTTTTCAGCTCCTTCAGGGACGCCGATAATCCGAATATTATTTCTGCGAGATCTGTTTTCCAAATCCTCGACTTTAAGCCTCAGGGACTCATTTAGCTTTTCAGTCTGACTTAGTTTTAATTCGAGCTCGGACAGCCGTACATCCTGTTCAACAGCATTCTCCGCCATAGCGTCCAGTCTCTCCGCAAACTCTCTTTGCGTCGCATGGACATTCTGAAGAGCCTGATCAATAGAGACGAGTCGAGCTAAAATATTGTGCTGTCCCTCTATTAACGGCTTTACCCAAGCCGGAGGGGTCTCAGGGCCTCCCGAATCCTCAGTAGAGAGGCCAGCGGGAGATTCAGCCAAATCAGCCACGCCACGGGCCTCGACGGGCTTTTGTTTAACAGACTTTGGTGGCATTATCATGTACAAGTGGTGATATTATATTGACAAACGCTGTCCAGTCGATTAACAATAATGCAGAGGTATAGAAACTAAGTAGATGGTCAAGATTTAAACTATTTTAAAGCAAAATCACGGAGCGGAAGAAAAAGACGTCTTACTCCATCGCTGCTCGCTAGCGCCCCATTTATACTGTTTTTAAACAGAAATAATAAAATTAAACCCTCAGATCTTGTCATTTTCACTCTGTTTTATTTTGCTGATTTAAAGTTTCTCTCAACATTGTGACATCACTGCATCAATAAAAATATATTACTGTTATTATTATTATTTATTATTATTATTATTGTATCTGTATCTCACAGTGTTCCACATGCAGGTTATTCTAGAGGTGCTGGTTTCTAAATCTCTTACTGGTTTCCACAGCAGTTCTGATCTAAACCAGATGAAACCAGTTCGTCTGGTGTGATCAGTCCCAGTACAATACAAATCAGTCTCATGTTTATGAGAGGAATGAAAGAGCCGAGTGTTCCACGCCAGGATCCCCCAGAGTCCTGATCACTGATCCCGCCGTGATGAGAGAGTCCAGAACTCCCGAACCTCAAACCCTGGAACCCTCCCGGCGTTCCTGTTCCTCTCAGAACCGCACCGCCGTTCTCTGCTAGCTTAGCGTTATTAGCACACAGAGGAGCTTCCCTGAGGGGCAGTGAGCGCTGCTACAGGTGTGACTCTACACCCGCATGTCCATGAGGACGAGGAGGACAACCATCAGCACCAGGAGGAGGCGGTGAAGGTGGATCTCAGCGCTCTGATCGATCAGGAACGGTTCAGGAGAGTCGTAACCCGAACCATCTGAAACACAGAGGAACACGGAGCAAACACACCTGCTGCACACATCAAAGAGCTCACACACTCAGATCAATCAAATTAATGTGTGTGTGTGTGCGAGTGTGTGAGAGAGAGAGAGTGTGTGTGTGTGTGTGTGTGTGTGAGAGAGTGTGTGTGTGTGTGTGAGAGAGTGTGTGTGTGTGAGAGAGTGTGTGTGTGTGTGAGTGTGTGTGTGTGTGTGTGTGAGAGAGTGTGAGAGTGTGTGTGAGAGAGTGTGAGTGTGTGTGTGTGAGAGAGTGTGTGTGTGTGTGTGAGAGAGTGTGAGAGTGTGTGTGTGTGTGAGAGAGTGTGTGTGTGTGAGAGAGTGTGTGTGTGTGTGAGAGAGTGTGAGAGTGTGTGTGTGAGAGAGTGTGTGTGTGTGTGTGTGTGAGGTTTAAACTTACCTGGAGGTTTTACAAACACCTTCAACTTCAAACACGGTTTCCCAGCGTGATTAGGATGAGGAGAAGCTAAAAGAACCAGAGAGAACCAGAGTGAGAACCACACAGAAAGAGAACCAGAGTGAGAACCAGAGAGAGAACCCGAGTGAGAACCACACAGAAAGAGAACCAGAGTGAGAACCAGAGAGAGAACCCGAGTGAGAACCAGAGAGAGAACCCCACAGAAAGAGAACCAGAGTGAGAACCAGAGAGAGAACCCGAGTGAGAACCACACAGAAAGAGAACCAGAGAGAGAACCACACAGAAAGAGAACCCGAGTGAGAACCAGAGAGAGAACCCGAGTGAGAACCCCACAGAAAGAGAACCAGAGTGAGAACCAGAGAGAGAACCCGAGTGAGAACCACACAGAAAGAGAACCAGAGTGAGAACCAGAGAGAGAACTCGAGTGAGAACCACACAGAAAGAGAACCAGAGTGAGAACCAGAGAGAGAACCCGAGTGAGAACCACACAGAAAGAGAACCAGAGTGAGAACCACACAGAAAGAGAACCAGAGAGAGAACCCGAGTGAGAACCCCACAGAAAGAGAACCAGAGTGAGAACCAGTCGGTTGATTTCAGACGTTCTCACCGGGTGTTTAATAACGCGGAACATGTGACGTTTCATGTAAACAGTGCTGAACTGAAACCAGGTGTGAGGTTCCTTCAGTGATGTTACATGAACTTGAGGACCTCTCCTCCTCTCTCTCAGGTCGTTGTGTATTCAGAGCTTCAGTGGGACGCAGTCAGGCTCGACCGACGCCTGTCAAGATCTCATCAATAATTAAAGAGTTCAGACGGGCGGAGCGGGGCAGGGCGGGGTGTGTGTGTGTGTGTGTGGGGGGGGGTGAGGCTGAGTGTGTGTGTGTGTGTGTGTGTGTGGGGGGGGGGGGGGGGGGTAAGGCTGAGTGTGTGTGTGTGGGGGGGGATTAAATGTAAAAACCCGGTGATGGAGGCTCTTTTATCAGCTCACCATCACTCAGCTCTTTTATTCTAAGCTGAGGTTTATCTCCCCCTCCCTCATCCTCCCTTCATGTTCCACCCCCCCCGGGGAGGGGGCGAGTCCCAGCACCCCCCTACCCCCCCCGTCCCAAAAAAATCCCCAGATCCACAGCGAGAGACGCACTCATGCCGCATCATTAAACTAACGCGGTCCAACACGAGCCGCCACTGAACCGTCGCTACAGTCCGATGCTAATGACTGTTTAGAATCGGGGTCTGGGTGAAGCTCCGCCTCTTTACATGACATCACATCAAAGCAGCTCTGCCATTGGTCCACACACACCTATAACACGCCCTCCGACATGTGCTGCCGCCTAGAGGCGAGTCTCACGGGGTGCAATATCGCAGACAGAGAGTCACACAGCAGCTCTCGTGTCCCTCGTCCCTACAGACAGACAGGCGCCCGGCCGGTCGACAGCACAGCTGAGATTCGAACCCACATCGTAGCAGTGATGGACTAATGCATTACGACCGCTGCACCCCCCCAGCGCCCCCCCCCCCCTGAAAATGATCCCAAAATGCTTGAGGTCATGAAGATGTTTTGTTTTTTATACCTCCCAGTCGGCATTCCAGTTCATCTCAAGGAACCAGTGAGTGGATCATTAAATCAGAACAGGGTACTCCCCAAACTATTGCTCCAAAGTTAATTTCTACAATGGTAGTGTACTTAAAAATCCAGCCAAACAGATTCCCTCAGGAGTCCAAATGTGTTGTGCTTTACACCATGGCTGATCTCAGGCCTGTGCGCAGCCTGTAGCTCTGAAGATCTGATCCATGAAGCTGCTCTCGTACTGACGTTGCTTTTAGAGGCAGTGCTGTGTTTTTAACCCTAGGCACTCAGTGTGTGTTTGTCTGGTGTTTGATGGCTGAGCTGTTGTTGTTCCTAGAACTTCATGATGACATGGATGATGAAAACAGAGCAG
This sequence comes from Trichomycterus rosablanca, assembly GCF_030014385.1. Classification (NCBI taxonomy): domain Eukaryota; kingdom Metazoa; phylum Chordata; class Actinopteri; order Siluriformes; family Trichomycteridae; genus Trichomycterus; species Trichomycterus rosablanca. Next base: position 346,864 of record NC_086007.1, read on the forward strand.
ATGTGAACGCAGCTCCTGGTAGCATCTTCTACACCTGTTAGCACCGCATGTCCACATATTTTTGGACATATGAACTCAAAGCCAATATGAGTATTGTAATTTTGTCTCTGCCCCCCTCAGTGCCCCCCGTGCCCTTCCTACTACCCCCTTCTCCAGAGGTTCATCCCATCGTCCACATTCTCACCACTATATTGTTTTAATATCAGGATGTTTACATTATTGACTCATCATCATCACCTCCACATCTCAGCAAGCATCAGGAGGAGGAGGTTCTGGATCTTCTCACAATCACTGCAAACATCCAGGAACGTCTCTCGTTTCTGCCTTTTTACTCTTGTTTTAGTCACGTCCACTTCCCTCGGACACGTGCACTCTCCAACCGCTTCTACACAAGCCAGCGATGCAACCACCTCTGGTGCAGCCGCCCTAATCAGCCAACAGGGGGCAGATCTGCAGCAGCAATGACAAACACATCAACCTTCGTCCTTCATCAAAAATGGCCTACTAATCTATCCGAGTTCGAATCTCAGCGGCGCCCCCTAGTGGGCACTAGTCTGATGGGTGGGAAAAGACATGACTAAAAAGTGGGCGGGGTCTTCGAGGCTGTGTAAGGACCCTGGTTGGTAGGCCGAGACGCCTGTACAGAAGTGGAGGAGCGTGGAGATCAGCGCGTGACTCTCCCTGAGCGAGACCGCCGACCTCACGCACCGATCCACTGAAGTACGGGGGGATAAGAAGGGGTCGTGTCGGGGGGAGGGCGTGTCAGGAGGATATACCCTCTGTACGCCATCAGGGTCTCCAGCAGAGGAAGAGGAACTGGCTACGACTAAACTATGCCTGTTGGACACTAAGTCAGGTCGACAGCACTGCTAATGACAGCACTATCTGAGTGCTCCTAACTGCAGAAGCAGCTTGTTTGTTCACTCTGATCCTGGAAGGTGCTAGTCAGGGCTGCAGTACTCACAGATGTAGTAGTACTCGTGTCCGGGCCGGAACTCGAACCCGAGCGAGAAGGGAGTGAAGAGCTGGAACTTCTCGGAGAACCTGAGCGGACCGTCGGAGTTCTGAGGCCGGTTACACTCCCAGCGCTTGAACCCTCTCATGCGGTGCTCACAGCTCACGTAGCCGTCGTGGTTCACCATGAAGAGGATGTAGCGCTCCATCCTGCTGGAGGGTGGCGGGTCCTCGTAGTGCGGGCAGTACACGTCCAGGTAATCGTTAATGTTCACCGCCACCATGTACTCGCCCTGCCAGAACCTGCACACAGACACCGGGCGTGATTTTACTCAAAACACAATCGAATAAACCTTTAACGTCATGCTAATAGCTATACATGTTAACCGTGATGCTAATGTAGCTTATCAATGAAAGTATAGCGACCAGTTTAGCATCGTAAATTCAAACTATGCTCAAAGAAGGAACGCCAGAAGAACACGAGGAGCAGTGTGTGTGTGTGTGTGTATATGAGTGTGTGTGTATATACAGTATATATACAGTGTATCACAAAAGTGAGTACACCCCTCACATTTCTGCAGATATTTAAGTATATCTTTTCATGGGACAACACTGACAAAATGACACTTTGACACAATGAAAAGTAGTCTGTGTGCAGCTTATATAACAGTGTAAATTTATTCTTCCCTCAAAATAACTCAATATACAGCCATTAATGTCTAAACCACCGGCAACAAAAGTGAGTACACCCCTTAGTGAAAGTTCCTGAAGTGTCAATATTTTGTGTGGCCACCATTATTTTCCAGAACTGCCTTAACTCTCCTTGGCATGGAGTTTACCAGAGCTTCACAGGTTGCCACTGGAATGCTTTTCCACTCCTCCATGATGACATCACGGAGCTGGCGGATATTCGAGACTTTGCGCTCCTCCACCTTCCGCTTGAGGATGCCCCAAAGATGTTCTATTGGGTTTAGGTCTGGAGACATGCTTGGCCAGTCCATCACCTTTACCCTCAGCCTCTTCAATAAAGCAGTGGTCGTCTTAGAGGTGTGTTTGGGGTCATTATCATGCTGGAACACTGCCCTGCGACCCAGTTTCCGGAGGGAGGGGATCATGCTCTGCTTCAGTATTTCACAGTACATATTGGAGTTCATGTGTCCCTCAATGAAATGTAACTCCCCAACACCTGCTGCACTCATGCAGCCCCAGACCATGGCATTCCCACCACCATGCTTGACTGTAGGCATGACACACTTATCTTTGTACTCCTCACCTGATTGCCGCCACACATGCTTGAGACCATCTGAACCAAACAAATTAAACTTGGTCTCATCAGACCATAGGACATGGTTCCAGTAATCCATGTCCTTTGTTGACATGTCTTCAGCAAACTGTTTGCGGGCTTTCTTGTGTAGAGACTTCAGAAGAGGCTTCCTTCTGGGGTGACAGCCATGCAGACCAATTTGATGTAGTGTGCGGCGTATGGTCTGAGCACTGACAGGCTGACCCCCCACCTTTTCAATCTCTGCAGCAATGCTAACAGCACTCCTGCGCCTATCTTTCAAAGACAGCAGTTGGATGTGATGCTGAGCACGTGCACTCAGCTTCTTTGGACGACCAACGCGAGGTCTGTTTTGAGTGGACCCTGCTCTTTTAAAACGCTGGATGATCTTGGCCACTGTGCTGCAGCTCAGTTTCAGGGTGTTGGCAATCTTCTTGTAGCCTTGGCCATCTTCATATAGCGCAACAATTCGTCTTTTAAGATCCTCAGAGAGTTCTTTGCCATGAGGTGCCATGTTGGAACTTTCAGTGACCAGTATGAGAGAGTGTGAGAGCTGTACTACTAAATTGAACACACCTGCTCCCTATGCACACCTGAGACCTAGTAACACTAACAAATCACATGACATTTTGGAGGGAAAATGACAAGCAGTGCTCAATTTGGACATTTAGGGGTGTAGTCTCTTAGGGGTGTACTCACTTTTGTTGCCGGTTGTTTAGACATTAATGGCTGTATATTGAGTTATTTTGAGGGAAGAATAAATTTACGCTGTTATATAAGCTGCACACAGACTACTTTTCATTGTGTCAAAGTGTCATTTTGTCAGTGTTGTCCCATGAAAAGATATACTTAAATATCTGCAGAAATGTGAGGGGTGTACTCACTTTTGTGATACACTGTATATATATCCAGTGTGTGTATGTATAAGAGTGTGTGTGTATGAGTGTGTGTGTATAAGAGTGTGTGTGTATGAGTGTGTGTGTGTATATATACTGTATGTGTGTGTACATTAGTGTGTATATGTACATGTGTGTGTGTGTGTGTGTGTGTTTTGTTTGTGCAGGAGTGTGTGGTTGATGAGTTGATGACTGAACCCGTGCTGGTGGAGCTGTAGTGATCATACACGACTCTATGATGGATCTGATGCTGTGCTCTGTTATTCCGGTGAGATGCTGGTGGTGTGTCGGGAGGGGGGGGTGGTGGTTTGGGGGGTGGGGGGTATTGGCGGGGGCGCAGTATTCGGGCTGCACCCTCCTCTGCGTCTCCTCTCTGTATGCCGGTGACCCAGATAAGCCGAGCGCTCTGGTGCTCCTCTCCTCGCCGTGGCTCAGCGTTCGGGTTCTTTTGTGTTTCTGAAACGCGGCGGCGCCTCTCAGATGAGACGCTGGATAAGATCTCAGAGCCGCCGAGGATCCGCAGGGGGGCCGAGCGACCGCCGATTCTGTCCGGGGGTCTGAACACAGACGGGAACGTTTGAGGAAACGCTGGGTACCGCGGTGAGGCGCGTCCTCACGTCCGGATTCATGGTTACAGAGGAAAGTGTTCACAGAGCCCGACATGTTTACTGTTGTTGTTTTTAATGAGACCTCACATGCTTTAACCCCCCCACATACCAATATCAGAGCAAAGACAAAATAATCAACCCTAACAGACCCAAATAAATTACACATATACGTATATCTATATACCTACACTTATGGCCGAAAGTATGTGGACACCTGATCATTAGTGAATTTGGAGTCCCGACCCTCCACTCCAATAACGTTACCACTGATGACCTGGCTGGCAAGCGACATTCCAATGCATCCCTAAAATATCAAGCAGGGTTGGCGTCACGTAGTTTCTAAATCTCTTACTGGTTTCCACAGCAGTTCTGATCTAAACCAGATGAAACCAGTCGTCCGGTGTGATCGGTCCCAGTACAATACAAATCAGTCTCATGTTTATGAGAGGAATGAAAGAGCCGAGTGTTCCACGCCAGGATCCCCCAGAGTCCTGATCACTGATTTTAACACTAACCCTCATCACCTCACAAAGTTTATTTCTGATGAGCCGATGAGCGGGTGGCCACATACTTTTGGCCGTACCATGTGACACTAGCTGATAGTTATTTTAGGACTGAGCTGTTGATCCTCCCGAATGTACTCATGCTCATCACCTCCACCGTACTTCACAGCTTGGTTTTACATTCATGGTTGACTCTAAACAGAACGAGTCTGATGTTCAAATCCACGAGGTTCATCCTTCTGCTTCTCTTTCAGCTTCTAAGCCTGTTAGTGCCGCTCAGGGTTGCCAGATATACAGCAGAACTCAGAGGTGAAACCCACGTGTTGCTCTGAATCATTCAAACTGTTGCACTAATAAATAAAGAAAATAGATTAATTTACTGATATTAATAAATACATCATTTTTTATGCGTTTTCTCCCGTTTTTAGTGCACCCATTTTTACCTGATTACATGACGCCTCCTCTCTACTGGTGCTGACCCCCGGCCTGATTGAGGAGAGCAAGACACGTGAGTAGTACCGACTGCATCTTTTCACCTGCACCAGGTGAGTTCAGCATTATTACCCTGATTAGCATTATTCCTCAACTCAGTGCAGACGCCATCAATCAGCCAGCAGGGGTCGTAATTGCACCAGTTATTAGGAACTCTGGTCCAGCTCATCCCACCTGTATGAACAACAGACTATCTAGATGGCAGAGCTGAGATTCGATACGATGTATTCGAGATCCCGGCTCTGGTGTACTAGCGTATTTTACCGCTGCACCACCTGAGTGGCATTACTAAATAAATGAATACTGAACAACATGGACCAGAAGTGGAACGTAGAGGAGACACCTCAGATGGCTGGTGTCTGTTTAATCTGTGTAACTCAATTCAGCAGGAAAAACAAGGATCTGGCAACCACCTCCAGCAGTGCTGTACCTGATCTACACCTGGTTTTGGGAGGCTGAGGAAAGCAGCGTTCACTAAATACACAAACGTTACTAAATCAAACCAAAAAATATATATAATAAAATAAACTCTATTAGCTTGGTCTGATCTTCTGATCATAATGATCTGGTCCTGATCAAAGTTCCTCAGGTCTTTATGCTGATCAGATCTGCTGCATTAAACACGTGAGCCACGAGGAACCAGCACTATAGAACAGATGCTCCCCTGCGCCCATAACACAGAACATGTAGATGAATATTGGGGGGGGGGGTATATTCTGGGTCTGATCCGTCGGCGCTGGTTCTCTCTGTGAGCTTCTGAATGATGATTTGATTCCGTGCTGAACGTTTCAGAGCTGAAGTGAGCGAGACTGATGGGTTCAGAAGGTTCAGGACACGACGTTCATCATCAGTACAGAGCAGAAGCTCCTGAATAAGAGATGAAGAGAGGAACAGAGGAACCGTCGCCTCCTACAGAACCATCCACACCTGTTAGAGGTTCTGCTATCAGAGTCTGGATCCACAGTTTAGCTCCAACCTCAGAACCTTTAGCTACAGTGAATCCGTCCTGGTTCTGCAGCTTCATGAATGTTTATAACGATCTGGAATTACTGTGAAGGACCAAACCAAAATGTAATCGTACTCTTTTTCTTTTCTCTCTGATTTTTCACCCAATTTCCCCCCTAATTTAGTCGTATCCAGTTACCCTGATTGCGTTACGCCTCACCTCTACCGATACAACCCTCCACTGCTGACACGCCCCCTCCGACATGGGAGCAGTACCGACTGCATCTTTTCACCTGAACAAAGCATGTTCATATGCGGATCAGCTTTGTGTACGGAGAGCCACACCCTGATCAGCATTATTCCCCAACCCTACGCAGACTGTAATAAATTAATTAAATAAAAAGTAAATAAATAATACATTTGTTCAAATATCTTACAGAACTCCAGTCATTTAAAAATAAATAATAATAAATAAATAATAATTAAATAAATAATAAATAAAAAAATAATAAAAAAATAAATAATAAATAATACATTCGTTCAAATATCTTACAGAACTCCAGTCATTTAAAAATAAATAATAATAAATAAATAATAAATAATAATTAAGTAAATAATAAATAAATAAATAATAAAAAAATTAATAATAAATAAAAAATAAATAATAAAGAAATAAATAATAATCAAATAAAAAATAAATGAATAAATAATAAATAAATAAATAATAAAAAAATTTAATATAAAATAAATAAATAAATAATCCTTCCTACTAGAGATGGAAGAGTTGCAGTGTTAAACTTCTGCAAACAGTTTTCTTGTCATGCTGACTGTACAGTCAGTGATGGACTACACAGGGATGAAATCTATAGATGAGCGATCTCCCTCCAAAGAGGATTGTTTATTTTAAGCGGGAACGTGTCTGATTTTTGGTAAAAATGGGCTTAAATGGAACCAGAACGAGGGTTGTAGGATTCATGATCGGGAATCGGATATGACTAAATTGGGAGATAAATAAAAGCAGTATTTATACTGGGAATCATCAGATGCAATGCAGTAAGACACCCAACTAATCACAGGGCCTCGGCCATTAGCCCCCCCCCCGACCCTCCCACAGGCACACACAATCATGTCTGTATGTAGATACATGTATGGCTGATAGCACCGCCGGTGATTGGAACTCTGGATTCCAGCCGTGGGTGGCTAGCATCATTTGCCACAACACTACTATTAATATTTATAGAGCAGCTTTTTTGTGTATATAGCGTGGCTCAGCCTTCTATATTTCATCTCTCTCATCATGCTCAGTGTTTGGGTTTGATTCCCCGCGGCGCTCCTCCGTCCCTCCCTCCGTGTATCAGCGAGCACTCGGCCGAATGAAGATTCAGGATTACTGATTCTCACACTCACAATGGCCTCGGATTTCACGCTGTCCATGATTAGCGCTCCTGTCGGGACTCGACTCGTTCCCACGGGTCGCCGATGAACAGCCGCGCTGGAGCTAATTCAGTCCGATCACGTGGCGGAGACACTGCGGCGGTGTACGGCGGGATCATGATAGAAAATACACCAGCACACCAGCACCGATTCTGTACCCCGTACCCCTCTCAGGGTATAAACCACGTCTACAGAGGAGTCTGTGATGGGTTCCGTCTCTTTCATCTTTATTTAACTTCATTCTAGTGTGTAAATGGAAGCAGGTTTAGAATTTGATGCTGTAACAGACTCCAGAAAAGTTGGGACGGAGGCAGAATGAGAGTGAAAAGTGGATGGGATGTTTGAAAGGTTCCACAGTGAGCAGGTGAGTTTGTACCAGGTGAGGGAATCATGATCAAGGTATAAAAGGATCCACATGAAATGATGGGGCTCACCACTGTGTTCCAAACTTCATCAGAGAATCAATCTGTTCAGTTACTCTTTCACCATCTACTGTACATAATATTGTGAAAAGATTCAGGGGAATCCAGCCAAATCTCAGTAGGACGGGACGGGAAACCACTGCATGTGAAACCGTCATACAGCCACATGGGCTCGAGAGTGCTTCAGAAAACCATTGTTACTTAACACAGTCCACCACTACATCAAGAAATACGACCTGAAACTCTCCACAGAGTTCTCTGGGCCCAAGCTCATCTCAGAGGGACCAAAAGACAGTGGACATGTGTGCTGTGGTCAGATGAGTCCACGGTTCAGTGGTTTAGAACAGGACCATCCAGACTGTTATCAGCGAAAGGTGCAAAAGTCATTATCAGTCAAGGAGCTTCTTCTCACACTATTACACAGCATGGAAGAAATCATGAATACAGTGAAAGTACCAGGACTGAATGTGGACGTTTCTACAAGACAAGAAGTTTAAATATGAAGCCACAAGAACTAAAGACGCAGAAGAAGAAACACTGAAGGTGCTGCAGGGACCAACCAGCATGTTTGTGATTATAAACAACACATTCAAAGTTAAAAGATCAGATGTGATCAGATGTGATTTTTTATACAGAATAAATGTGTGTGTGGGGGGGGGAGTAACCCTAACCCTAACCCTCACTGTGCAGTCAGGACTGAGTGATGGAACAGGGTGTGGTGAGGTTTGGGACGGTGTTACTCCTCTCCTCGACCCTCAGACGGTACCTGAGAATAAATCAGCACCTGAGGGGATAAAATCTCCTCCACACAGGAACCTGAATATAAACTAAGAGGACGAACTGGAGAGAGCAGCTGTAACTGCACTGAATCTCATCACTGATACAGTCACTGTACTGAACTGCATCAGCTATGTTCCTGGGGGTGGGGGGGGGGGGGGGGGGGGACACAGATCACCCGACATCAACTGAACACCAAACTACACAATAAACACAGGCTGCACATCATGTATTTATTTTTTTAAAGTTTATTATTAATTCTAATATTTATTTGGCTATTATTTTATCATTAATGTTATTGTTATTATTATAGTTGCTGATAATAATAACAACAAAACAACAAGAACAAAACAATAATAATATTATTATTAGTGCTTTTATTATCATTATTATTATTACTGTTATTATTATTATTATTGTTAATATTATTATTGTTAATATTATTATTATTACTGCTTATATTATTATTACTGTTATTATTATTATTATTGTTAATATTATTATTATTACTGCTTATATTATTATTGTTATTATTATTATTACTGTTATTATTATTATTATTGTTAATATTATTATTGTTAATATTATTATTATTACTGCTTATATTATTATTATTGTTATTATTATTACTGTTATTATTATTATTAGTTATTATTATTATTATTACTGTTATTATTATTATTGTTGTTATTATTATTATTGTTATTATTATTATTGTTAATATTATTATTATTACTGCTTATATTATTATTATTGTTATTATTATTATTATTACTGTTATTATTATTATTGTTATTATTATTATTATTACTGCTTTTATTATTATTATTATTATTACTGTTATTATTATCATTACTGCTTTTATTATTATTATTATTATATTTTTCACTAATAGAGTAGAGGAGACATAACCGAGGGAACTGGATATGACAATCAAACATCCGATTATCACGTATTGAACACTGAAGTAACAAATCACTCTGTTATACTTCATAATCTATTAATACATTGATTCATAATTTTATTTATGATTGTATATATTTTATGTATAAATTAAAGTATAAATGATTGTATTATTGATTATTTTTATATTAGTATATGGGGGGGGGGGGGTGGAGCACAGGTATATACTGTGATTACGACCTTACTTGATGAATTCAGGACAGTTTGTGGTGCAGTAACTGTGGTTTATCAGGGTCTCGTCAGTGTAGAAGTAAACAATGGGATCTGAGGGGGTGTGGATGGGGCGACAGGTCCACGTTCTGCTCCTCAGATGGCGGGAGACGATAAAACGAGCGGTTCTGAACCTCTGTCTTGGGGCGACGTTTGAGAAATGAAAGAGAACTTTTAGCTGGATGAACGTTTGATGTGTGATGTGCAGAGGGAACCGGAAACGTCCCGAATAAAGAAGAACTTTCAAATCCACTTTACTGAAGGTCAGCGGGAGCGAGCGGCGCATCAATGAACCGCCGCGTCGCTGAGGTACGCCGGGGGAACGCCGCCGCTGACATTGGCACGTTTAAATAACAAACCTACACCGAGGACCGAGTCTCCGGGGCCCGAGCGGCTGTGTCTCAATAACACTCATGACTGTGTGTGTCACTCGTCCTCAGATAAGTTCCAGAACCTGCACTGTGTCTAACAGTGGTGTAAAGCACTACTCCAACGGACCGCTGAACCATATCAGCACTACCTGCCTGAACGTGTGATCACTGGTCTAACGTCCAACATGCTGTTCCATTCTGGATGAGCTCTGGGGTAAGAGTTTAGGGAATACCCTTTCCTGTTGTGTCTGGTGTCTCAGCAGGACGTTCTCTGGACCCTCCATCAGAAGGTTGACAGTTCAAGTCCTGTGTGGAGTGATTATGGAAGAACTTTAAACCTAGCTGTTTCGGGAGTTGTGACCAAACTTGACCTTGCTGCACAAAGCCCTGACCACGACCACGTTCAGCTCCTTTTGTGATGAATTAGAATGCAGACAGCAAGCCTGGTCATCACATGACATCAGTGTCCGACCTTACTGATGCTCCTGATGCTGAACGGTAGCAAATCCCTGCAGTCTTGGAGTAAAAGTGGAATTTGGAAGGTGGTGGAACTCTTGAGTATGAACGCTGTCATGTTTTGATTGAACGGGCACAAATTCCCACACACAGACACACTCCAAAGTCCTAAGAGAAGCTCCTCAGAAGGGCGGCTGTTGTTCTAGCTTTAATACAGTTTGCTTTTGACATTAGAAGTCTGACAGGCTCACAGTCGGGCGTCCACATACTTTTGGCTCTACAGTGAATGACTGTGGGTGAGTGGTGTCATTTAGAATAAGATCCATGCAGCGGGGTGAAGACTCCTAAATTATTCACCCCCCAGTAAACCCCCCCCCCCCCCCCCCCCCCCCCCCGTACCCCGATCCATGCTTAATAATTCTGTTTGAACTGCAGTAATTAGCTTCGCTGGCTCGGCGGTTTTTCTTCATCCCCTCACTCTGCACCCCACATTCATTAGTCCCAAAAAAAATGGGTCACCACGTTCGGGCGTGGTCACCAGATCTCTACAGAAGAGAGCGAGCGAGGTCACATGACTGATTTATTACTTTATTAATTGGTAAGATGAATGATCACTGAGTGGGTGGAGGGACGTCTGGTTCTGGTCCACGTCCACCTCCCGATTTCAGAGCAGAACCAGACTTCACTGATTGGAGGAAATTTTGACTTTGATGAGATGGAGAACTTCATGGGGTGTACGACGTGGTGGCCAGTTGGTACACCAGGGTTCGGGGTGTATGTATGTAAAGCTTCTGGGATCAGAGCTCAGCAGGTGAAATCAAGAGGGATTATGGGACGTCAGAGGTGTGTTTGCAGTTCAGATGGCTCGTGGAATTGGAGTCTAGTGGGGAATTGCTCCTATAATGAGGGGGGGTGGTGGGGGGTTTAGAGGCTCAGTCATTACGACTGTTCATTAACTTCTAAATGTCGGGGGGGGGGGGGGGGGGGGGGGGGGGGTGGGTCACGTTACACATCTCATCTCTGTTTCCTTCAGGGCTGCAAATCATATTTAAATATTTAATCACAATTTTCATAAATATAACATCAATGCTCTCACTCACTCTCTTAACCACTCATCCGGTCAGGGTCGTGGGGGTGCTGGAGCTATCCCAGCTTTTTCAATGGGCGCAAGGACACAGTATCACCCTGGACGGGGCGCCAGTCCATCGCAGGCACACACACACACACACACACTTAGAGGGCAATTCAGTGTCTTCAATTAACCTGACTGCATGTTTTTGGACTGTGGGAGGAACCGGAGCATCCGGAGGAAACCCACACAGACACGGGGAGAACATGCACAACTCCACACAGACAGGAATCGAACCCAGGACCTTCTTGCTGTGAGGCGACAGCGCTACATACAATGCTCTCTTTCTGAATGTGTTGGTTGGTGTGCACGCTATATGACGCCTCCTGACCGTGAGCTTGTTTGGTGAGGAACGTAAACAAACAAGCTGCTCCAGCACATGTGTACAGGAGTGTAGAGTGAAGAAACCTGAGGAGCAGAACATGACGTGATGATGCGTGCAGTATTTTGATCCACCAGCGGGCTCAGTGAAGTTAAACTCTTCTAACAGGGTGCGTTTGCTCCCCCTCGTTAATTTTGGGATGTAAAATCACCCCCCCCCCACCCCCCCTATTCACTCTGCACACACCATAAGCGTACAGATCAGAGTTAATTACTTCCTGCTGTGCGCTGGCAGTGCCAACCGTCTCAGAACGGGCCGCGAAATACAGATTTCACACCCACAGGAACCAAAAATAAAAAAATCAATGAACACCATTAGATCCGGAACGCTGGAGCTCAGAGCAGAACATCTGCAACATCTGGACCATCTGGCTCGCCTGAGGCTGCATTCTGCACTGATCTGCTCTGCGGTGCTGTAGCTTCCTCTGGAGTCGGGCGGAGCTGCTTACAGCGCTGCTTTAGCGCTCGCTTTTTACAGCTCGCCGCTGAACGCTGTTTGAATCGGGTTGAACTCTGACCTTGATCATGTAAACGGTTCGTGATGGTGAGAGAGAAACGACCCCCACTGTTCCACTAAACCAGAACTGATTCAATTCCTCAGGGAGGTAAAGCTGAAACTAATCAACACATCAAAGCACTTAGAGATGTAGCGCTCACGCTGAGGGAGGCTGAGAATGTAAAAGCTCTGTGGGGTAACCAGGGAGGGGGGGGGGGGGGGGGGGGTGTAGGGTACATGGTCTAAAGTATGTGGACGCCCCCATGATTAACCAGTTCAGGAGTTTTGACCACAAACGGACACAAACAGTCCTAAAATAAATGTTCAAATTCTATAAAGACATGGTTAGGTCTGTTTCTTAGTGGCTAAGATATTGCACTGTTAATCAGAAGGTCGCTGGTTCAAGCCCTGCCCCCAGCAAGTTGCCACTGTTGGACCCCTAAACTAGGCCCTTAATCCTCAACTGATCGACTATAATTACCTACAAGTTTGATGGACAGTGGTAACTCAGGGGTTAAGATACTGGACTAGTAATCAGAAGGTTGCTGGTTCAAGGCCCACCACCACAAACACCAAGATGCCACTGTTGGACCCCTGAGCAAGGCCCTTAATCCTCAACTGATCGACTATAATTACCTACAGCTGAAAGGTGTTTGCTAAAAGCCATAAAAAGGACTTTAAGTTTGATGAACAGTGGAAGCTCAGTGGTTAGGTATTTAACAGTAATCAGAAGGTTGCTGGTTTAAGCCCCACCACCACAAACACCAAGTTGCCGCTGTTGGACCCCTGAGCAAGGCCCTTAACCCTCAATTCCTCCACTCTAATTAGCTACAGCTGTTTAGATAAGGTCTAAAGGACTTTAAGTTTGATGGACAGTGGAAGCTCAGTGGTTAAAGTACTAGACTAGAAATCAGAAGGTTGCTGGTTTAAGCCCTGCCACCAGCAACCTGCACTGTTGGGTACTGTACACACACATCATCACCTGGTTCCTGCGTCTCAGCACTGCTCCCCTAATTAATGAGACTTTAGGTTGAGGTTTATACTCCCTCGTTAATCCAGTCATGTCACACTAACTCACCCGAGACCTCGTTAAGATTTACTCTGGGTATCGGCCTCGTCCCAAATCCCACAGCACCACGCTCGCTCCCAAACAGGACAGATCCAACAACAACATCAAACACACCACAGTGAGACTCTCGCCTGTCTGTCTGATTCAGGGGTACTGGACTACACTGTACTGGTCTGTATTAGACTGTACTGGTCTGTATTAGACTGTACTGGTCTGTATTAGACTCTACTGGTCTGTACTAAACTGGACTTTACTACACTGTACTGGACTGTATTGGTCTGAACTGGACTGTACTGCACTGTACTGGTCTATACCAGACTTTACTGGACTTCACTGGTCTGTATTGAACTGTACTGTACTGGTCTGCATTGATCTGTAGTGGACTGTATTGAACTGTACTGGACTGTACTGGACTGCACTAGTCTGTACAGGTCTGTACTGGACTGTAGTGGACAAAATTAGGTGAAATCTAAATTTGAGACCAGAAATGTAGCGCTTGGGTGGAGTAGCGGTCTTTATGCTAACCCAGCACTGCTGAGATCCCAATCCGTCTCAACGGGTATGGCTGATGGACCGCAGTGGACTGGTGTTCTGCCCAGGTGCCGTCTGCATCACACCCAGTGTTTATCCACATTTATCTAAAGAGGCGTCAAACAGGTGGGAACTGTTCCGACTCAGAACGTTCATTCATCAATCATCTGCAGATCTGAAACCCAAACCAGAGAGAAGAGAAGTGGCGTGATGGAGTAATTAGCTCGACTGATGCGATTAGGAGAAGGAGGAAGGTTTGTGACGAGCTTCAGAAGAACCCGAGCAGATCGGGGGGGTAATTAATTATCCGGCGGCGGCGGTGAGGTTCCATCACGTCTCTGTATAAATATTTACATTCATCAGACTGCAGGAGGACGCCGGGCGTGTTCACATCCCTCAGCAAACACTCACACTGTACTGAGGGGTTCAGCTACATCCCCAAACATCCTGATTACACCTGCACCCCCCCCCCCCCCCAACACCTCACCTGAGCTACAATATTAACATTCAGCATCAAACACCAGCCACAAGTCTACCAGCTTTAATACCAACACTAAACATCAAACACCACCATGAGTCTATCATCAACTACATCCACAAATCTACTGATTACACCTGCACTTACACCCCCCCCCCCCAAATAACCCGCCATCAAACAGTGTCAAGTCTCCCAGCTTCAATACAAAGACTCACCATTAAACACCACCACAAGTCTACTAACCAAAACACCACCATGAGTCTACTAGCATCTACACCAACATTAAATATAACGATGCAGCACCATCACCTCATTCAGTCTCTTCAGTATTTTGTAGTTTTTTGTGGATGGTGAAAATAATGAGCATATTTATGTGGACAGGGCCTCAGTCGTTGGGTCGTGTCTCAGTTCTCAGTTGCTCTGGATGAAAGTGTAATAATTTAAACTCAGAATATCGACTGCTGTGTTTTTATATTAGACTGAAGCTGACGTTTCAGAACGTCCTGAACGTCCCACACACACACACCGCTGGAATCTGATGGATGGAAGCAGACGGCTGGAGATACGAGGGTTGAATAATTACGCTAATTCAGCAGTGAGTTCTCCTCGTCCCTTCATCATCATCCTCCATCATCCTCCTCATCTTTCATCTTCCTCTCGCTGCTGCTGCTTTATTTATTTCTAAATGATCTTTAATAACCGGCGTTTATTTTCTGAGCTGCCTCGTGTTTTAGGGAGTGAATTATCCTTCACTGTTCTTCTCCACAACCTCACCCTCCTCTGAGCATCATTAGTACCACGGTAAGTACTGTACCGGAGGCAATATACACTACATGGCCAAAAGGATGTGGACACGTGACCATAATTCTAAAACTAGGGGCATTAAGATGGTTATAATGGTTTTGGTGGTGAGTTCTTGCTCAACAGTCCGCGCTCACCGTCGTCTGATTCTCCTCCTCATGATGCGCCGGACATTTACAACACGAGACAGATCTGGACTGCAGGCAGGCCGCTCAAGCACACGCACTCTGTAACTACGAAGCCACTCTGTTGTATGGTGCACAGAGGCCTGAAACGCTTCATTACTTGGTGTCTTCAGTCCTTAAAGGTTTGATAGATGATGAGATGTTCAGACAGGTCTGGGTCGTGATGGACGACGCCCCCTGGATGCTGCAGTGTGTAATAATCCATGTTGGTGGAGGAGGATCAGTGGAGGATCAGAGCTGGAGGTCGTGGAGTTCCATCGTCTCTTTGTTGAAAACGGCAAACAGCCAAAATGAGGCAGGACAATTTTCACACCCCCCCACCCCCACCCATGTAATAGCTGCTGGAGACGCTAACAGGAAGCTGGAGTGTGTGTGTGTGTTAAATTTGGGCCTTTTGTTTCTGTTTGTTGCCCCCCTGCTGTTCGTGGATGTGCACCAAATGCAGGCGCCTCTTCAGTGTAGAGAAGCAGCGGCGCATTCACAGCATCAGATTCAGTTCCTGACATCAAATATTTTACAGCAGTGATTCTCAACCGAGCAGCACCGAGACCTTTAACAAACACACTCATACACACACACACACACACACCGAGACCACCTATTACACACACTACACACCCATACTCTCCAAAACCACCTCTAACACACACACACACACTATATACACACACACACTCTCCAAAACCACCTCTAACACACACACACCCATACACACACACTATATACACACGAACATACACTCTACAAATGATCTCTCACAGCTTTTGTGAGCAGCTTCTTACTTTACAGCACGGTTGTTACCTGGGGAACTGGATATGACAACACTGGTAGAAAAAGGGAAACATGCAATTAAATTAAAGGTGGCCAATTCAAAAGTCCGAATTGTATTAACCTCACTGAGATGCTGCAGCAGGACCTTATAAGAGAATTACATTCCTGAACAGCCCTCTGATGTGGCTGAATTAAAGCAGTTGTTGTTTCTAAAGGTGGGACAACACACAATGAAGTTAAAGAGGTAAATTCAGGTGATGTAAGTGTTCCAGAACTTTATCTTTACACAAATAAATTATTCTAAAAAGAATTGTTATTCTATCTACAGAATTGTTCCTTACACAGCTGTAGTTCCAGTGTCAGATGTTCCTACAGAGCTCAAACCCAAACCATACAGGACTGACTTCAGCTCTGCTGTTGGTCCAGTCCCATCATCTCTGCTCTGCTTTAGTCGTCGATGGTTTTTTCAGAACAAATCAGACTGAACTGATTTAGATCAAGTCCCTCTACTCCAGTGTTTATTCCACTAACGGCCTGTAAGCAGGAAAACCAGCCGACTCATCAATCCTGATTAGTGCGTCCACGTCCTCCTGATTTTCCCCTGAATCTGCTGCAGGAGGAACGTCCTCGCCGCTTTGAACGTCCTCCAAAACATTTACAGCCTGTTTTACACCGGCATTAAGCCGGGACGTGGCCTGAATCCCTCGGTTAAAAAGAGAAACTATTTAGTTCCAGACTGAACTCAGAGGGAAGTTTCAGGACTTTAAAGAGAAACTGGAAGAGTCACTTAGATGTTCTGAAAATATCAGTAAAATATCAGTTACAATTTATCTGGAACATTACAGATTCAGAACAGGAAGTTCCTCCACCATGTTGATGTGTAGTGAAGGTTTAGATGAATCAGAAGCCAGCAGGAGAGAACATGACAGGAACTGCTGGGATTTGCTCTGGGTTTGAACGTGATGTTGTTTTGGAGCTGCAGGTATGAAGCAGGTTTATGTTCTGACTTTAAATTTTTGGTTTGGTTGGTCTGTGGAACTGCTCGGTGTTTATTCTGGTTAGGAACCTGGTGAGAACCGTCAGCACAGGAAGGAATAAATATTCAATTCTTTTAATTCAAACGTACGTAAAACATAAATCTGCTTTAAAAATACAAATCAGATTATTAAACTCTCTTAAAAACTTCAAATGACTTTAATGAACCAATGAATAGTATGTTTATGGACTTTATTAATTTTGATGAGTGTGTATGGGTGTGTGTGGTTGTGTATAGAGTGTGTGTATGTATGTGTACGTAGTGTGTGTGTGTGTGTGTGTGTGTGTGTGTATTGATGTGTGTGTGTATTGATGTGTGTGTGTATAGTGTGTGTAGTGTGGTTGTGTATATAGTGTGTGTGTGTGTGTGTGTGTGTAAGTGTGGTACAGGAGGTTTTGGTGTGTGTGTATACAGGGTGTGTGTGTGTATGTGTATGGGTGTGTGTGTTAGAGGTTTTGGTGAGTGTGTGTATATAGCGTGTGTATACAGTGTGTGTGTGTGTAAGTGTGGTTGTGTATAGTGTGTGTGTGTATATAGTGTATGTGTGTATATAGTGTGTGTGTGTGTGTTAGAGGAGGTTTTGGTGAGTGTGTGTGTGTGTATACAGTGTGTGTGACTTTATGAACAGTATTAATCCCTGAATATTGGGGATCAGTATAACAGTAACTATATCACAATAAAACATTTGAACATGGACTCACCCCTGAATCAGAGCTGTAAACACACCAGCCTACATGATAATCACTCTGTCAGTCGCCTGGACCGACCGATTCTGTCTGACTGACCACCGCTTGTCTCACTGTGTTGGACCAACTGTCTGTCTGACTGCGTCTCACTGTCTGACCCACCGTCTCTAACTGTAATTATTTTGTGTTTATTTGTTTTTCTCTCTGACCCACGTCTGTGACTCTCCGACCTTCTGCATGAACAAACTAATGAACTGACCTCTGATGACCAGCGTCTCTGTCTGACTGACCACCTCATTCTAAAATACTTTCCCTATCGAACCCTTCACCTGTCTGACCCCTCGTTTGTCTCTCTGTGTGTGTGAGTGTTTCCGTGGTTTAGACGGTGTAGTTTGTTGATGGTATCAGTGGAACGTTGATGTTCGTCCTCTCGTGTTTGATGTAAATCTGAGTTAACGGCGTCTCCGAGTCTCTGAGTAAACGACTTTTTAAGCTTAATTACACACAGTGAGCGACGCGCCCGTCTCATCAGGTCCTGCACCATGAACTAATAAACATCATCAGCACCTCAGTGGAGCGGTGGTCATTCAATTATTCTCCCCTGATTCAATTCATCTGTATCCACACCAAACTGCTGCATATTACACAATATAGAGATCGGCCACTAGTCTGCTGGGTGGGAAAAGACGGGACTGAAAAGTGGGCGGGGTCTTCGACGCCGTGTAAGGACCCTGGTTAGTAGGCCGAGGCGCCTGTACAGAAGTGGAGGAACGTGGAGATCAGCGCGTGACTCTCCGTGAGTGAGACCAACCTCACGCACCGATCCACCAAAGTACGGGGGGATAAGAAGGGGTCGGTGGAGCGCTCATGCATCGGAGGGAGGGCGTGTCAGGAGAATATACCCCCCTCATACACCATCAGGGTCTCCAGCATTTAAAAAATCTACGCTGTCCCTATCTGTCATTTTATCAGCTCATTTCATCATTGTTCTCCAGAACCCAGGTCTGAATCCAGCTCTCCTCCCTCACAATCTTCTGCTCTCTTCAGCCGGGCTGACGGGAGGGTCGTAGCTTCTCAGGTTCTGAACCTCCGACTCTCTTCTGTTGATGAAAAATGATCTTTTCAATCCGGTTTCAGCACCATGCCCAGCACTGAGACAGCTTCCTAATGATCTTCTCCTCTCCAGTGACTCCGGTGCTATCAATATTCCGCTCCTTTTAGACCTAAGTGCTGCATTTGACACCATTAATCTCCCAGTATCTCCCACCTCTCAGCCCTGGCATTACTAACACTGGTTCATATCCCACGTCTCTAATAGATTTCACTTCCTTTCCCTTGGTAAGCACAATTCTGCTATTAGTGCTGCTACACAAGGGGTTCCTCAGGGATCGGTCCTTGGCCCACTACTCTTCATTATCTGTGTGTTAGAACTCGGTCAGGTGATCCATCTTTACGAACATTTTCACTCTTATTAATAATAATCAGATCTTTATTCCACAGACATCCCAAACCTGAACGGTGTGACTGTAGAACCTTCAACAGTAGTCCGTAACCTAGGTGTACTTGTGATCCTGGTCTTTCTTTTGAGCCTCATATTAGTGCTCCGGTCCAGGACTAACTCCTGCACCCCTACCGCCCTGCCCGAACACTCAGGACCCTGATACATGGTGTTTATCTGTCCCGACTGTTTCATTATTGGGTCTTGCACTGATGGAGCAGCTCTTGCAACATCTATGGAACACATTAGCACAATTTCTGTACGAGTTTCGCTCTCTGTCCTCCTTCAGACTCTTCAAACTCGCCTCTTCTGTCTGTACTTTCATTATTCTACTCACTGAAGCTTTTCTTTCCTCCACTTCTCCTCTCTTAACTGACCTTGGGTAAGAGAACGGCGCTAAATAAACGGATCTTATTGTTATTGGTATTAAAACGTTATGAAGTTCTGGACAAACACTTTCCACAAGGTCACCAGCAGTTGAAATCCACATGATGGCACTTAATAATAATTTGATCTGAAGGAACTCCAGCTGCCTGCCCTCCAGTCCTGACCTCAACCTCCCTGAACGTCTTTGAGATGAATTGGAACACGGATTAAAAGCATGATTAGACCGTTTTGTCCAACAGATCTTTCTTAGACTGAATGAACTTGAGGCACAAATGAGCACATACGGACTTCACATAATAGAGTAGAGCCTGTTAATGCTAAAAGAGCGACAACACCATGTTAATGACCGTGGTTTTGAAAAGGCTCGTCCATGAAGATTGTGCTCATGGTTCTGCTGCATGAAGCTGGAACGTTTTAATCTCATATAGATGCCCAGTGCGATGACCTCTTTATCCACATGAACTAGGGAGGAGAGTGGAAATGAGATGTCCAGTATGGGGCGTCTATATAATTTTGGCTGTATAGTATATCTCCAAGTAAAAGCTGAATAAATAAATAAAAGCTGCTTGAATTCTCCCAGATCTCAGAAGCTGATCCATGATCTCCTTCTTCCCTCTGGACAATCTGATTCTTCATCTCAGACCCGCTGACCTTCACCTGGAGACCCCACAGATCTACACCAGCCCAAAAACTGCTGCTGGGATCAAAACCTGCTGCACCTTATCAAACCTGATCACTCCTTCCTGGAGACCCAGCTTTAGGTTTGTGCTTCGTGGCACCGGCTATCACTGCAGATACTGAACTGGTGCACCACTAACTGCACCACTAACTGCACCACTAATATTTACTAGTTCAGATCAACAGCAGGTAAATAAACTCTTGAGATTGAAGGTCAGCAGTGCTGTCAACCTTGCCAGGCGCCCAAGAGACAGAACTGGCTGCGCCTGAGGAAGGAAGGTCAACAAAGGTCCTCGCTGCCTCTGCAGTTGCGACCTCTGCTGGCTGATCCAGGCGTTTGCACGAGAGATGGACGACATTACAATCGTTTGGGGAACAGAAAGTTGAAGCTCTGTGATGGCACATGGCGTCTTGCTCTCTTAGACCCACTCACTCACTTTCTTAACCGCTTATCCAATCAGGGTCGTGGGGGGTGCTGGAGCCTGTCCCAGCTTTTCAATGGGTGCAAGGCACACAGTAACACCCTGGACAAGGTGCCAGTCCATCGCAGGGCAGAGACACACACACACACACACACTCACCTACAGGGCAATTCAGTGTCTCCAATTAACCTGACTGTGTGTTTTTGGACTGTAGGTGGAAACCAGAGCTCCCGGAGGAAACCCACACCGACACGGGGAGAAGATGCAAACTCCACACATAAAGGACCCGGAGGATCGAACCCAGGACCTTCTTGCTCTCTTAGACCAGAGTATTTTTTAACTTTTTTTGTAAGCAACCCAGACAACACAAAGCATCTCACTCTCTCTATACAAGATGTAACATAAAGCCTCCACAAGGGGGCGTTCGGGTACAAGTTAATTTTAATTATTATTATCTTTATCTTGCTCTTGCTCATGTGGCTGTACCTGCTTTAAAAGAACTGTAACTGCCCCCCCCCCCCCAACTACAGACAGAGGAGCAGAACTTGGGGGTTCTTGGTCATAAAGATTTGTGGTGATCAGGGATGTTGGGTTGGTGTCGTTCTGCCTCTCTTGTCCGATCACTCAGGTTTGATGATGGCGGTGGGGGAGGCGGGTGCTGATGTCCTGCGAAAGCCTTCATGACCTTGTTACCTGCTCGCTCTCACTTTTAATTATGATGTCATAATAAGTGGGCGGAGTCTCATGCTGATATTTTACTCTTAACAATTTCACATTGTAACCACATCTTCTGTTTTACCCCGAGGTGGTTCTGATGGAAACCTGTTCACCCTCTCCAGGTTAAAGACTGCAAGTCGAGACTGCCGTGCCAACAATGCTGCTCCTGCTAGATGTGACGGACACCTGGCGCGTTTGCACCGAAAACGTCCAGAACTCACTACAGACTTTATCACAGACTGGACTGAATAATAAAAAACTCACATTCTGTTTTTTTCTTTTCATGATGTATTAATTTTAGTTTAAATTACATTCTGTGTATGCTTGGATTCAAATGATCCCCCAGGCCACCTGAGCAGGATGGAGGTCCCTGCTGAGTCTGGTTCCTCTGAAGGTGCTCCTTGTGATTTTAAGGAAGTTTTTCCATGTCATTGTCGCCCTCGGCTGCTCAACAAGGTTTTTCGGTCCTTCTGTACGTCTCTCAGATGAAAAAATGAATATTAAATATCCACTGGAGAATAAGCGGCGTCTTCGTTAGGTGCTTTTACTGCAGCAGGATTTTAGATGTTGCTTCATGTTTTGGTCTGTAGACAGAGCTGTAAATACTGAGGCCTTCCCTAAACTGACCGGCACTTTTATAGTTCTCTGTGAAGCCTCTGTAAAAATAAACCCAAAATATAAACGGAGGAGCGGTGACACTGAC
Organism: Trichomycterus rosablanca; assembly: GCF_030014385.1. Taxonomy (NCBI): domain Eukaryota; kingdom Metazoa; phylum Chordata; class Actinopteri; order Siluriformes; family Trichomycteridae; genus Trichomycterus; species Trichomycterus rosablanca. The sequence goes on from NC_086007.1 coordinate 369,145, forward strand.
ACGACCACCGGCCGAACCACAAAGTACAATCTGAAACGCTTGAATGATTCAATCCTCCATCATTCTTCTTCAGAGTGGAGAAATTATTCACCCCCACACACCACACCCCCCCACACCCCAATCACACACCCCCCACAGCAGCCTGTTTCACTTTAACTGTTCTACACATTCACACATCCTACAGAACATATACTAACACTATACGGCCAAAATTATGTGGACACCTGACCATGAGTTTGTGTGCAATTCCATTTCAAAGTCATGGGTTTATGACCACCTACCTAATATTGTGTTGGTCCCCATTTTGCTGCCAAAACAGCCCTGACCCATCGAGACATGGACTCCACTATACCCCTGAAGGTGTGCTGTGGTATCTGGCACCAAGATGTCAGCAGCAGATCCTTTAACTCCTGTAAGTTGCGAGGTGAGGCCTCTACGGATCGGACTTGGTCCTCCACGTGCATCATGACCCTGTCGCCGGTTTACCACTGTTCCTCCCTTGGAGCACTTTTGATAGATACTGAGCACTGCAGACCGGGACACGCCCCACAAGAGCTGCAGTTGTGTCTAGCCATTACAATTTGGTCCTTGTCAAACTGGCTCAGATCCTCACGCTCGGCCATTTCTCCTGCTTCTAACATCAACTCTGAGGATAAAATGTTCACTCGATAATCAGTGTTATTCACTTCAGTGGTCATAATGTTATGCCTAGTTGGTGTATAATCGCTGCCCTTTGCAGCTAGAACAGCCTGTACTGTTCTGGGAAGGCCTCTCACTCATTAAATAAATCTAATAATAATAATAGATGATGTGAACGAGCGTGTGCATTAATAACAGTGTTTAATAGCTTTCACCGTTTCCTGCTGTCAGGATGTAAATGTCGCCCCCAATGAGACAGGATTCAGGACAAAAAGGATCTGATCAATATCTAATCTGTCCGAGTTTTAGTGTGTGACAGAGTTTTTAATTAAGAGGCGATCTCCAAAGATTAGAGCGAATAAAAAACGATCCGCACACGGCCGACTGCCGGAACGTCCGATCAATTCTGTCTGGAGGAAGAGCCTGACAGATCTGACAGCACGAGCGAAGCGAATCGTCTGATTATATCATGAATTATTTAATGATTAATGCGTGTCTGGGTTTATATATTTATGTGTTATAGAGGCTGGTTACACACGCTGTAGTAACTCAGACCTTATAAAAAATAATCTGATCATAACGTGTGATGTGTTCAGTCATGTTTTAAGGTTTTATTGTGTATTTTATTGTAGATTAGATTAGATTAGATCTGTATCTGCTTAACGTGCTGGATTATTCACCGCAGTGTAAAATGTAAATCGGTTTATCAGCTCCAGACCAGAATGTGACCCAGAACTGTCAGATAAACCAGCAGAACTGAAACAGAACGATATCAAGTGAACCAACAGGCTCGACACGCCCGTGTTCCTCTGTGGTTCTCTGACTGGTACAGAAGGGATTCATGCACCGTGTGTTGTGCCACATTCACCACATCACCGGGATTAAAATCATCTGCAGTTTGATCCTCAGTAGATCCCTCACCCTCACATGCACCAGTGCTACAGAGTAGGTGTAAGAGAGGTGGTTTTAATGTTTTGGCTCATCACTGTAAATAACGTATGACCACCAATGTCAGTAAATAAAAGAGTACAATACAAGGTCATATTTAATTAAGAGTGTATTTTATTGGAGGGAGGGAGCGCTAATGTCATGGCTGACCCGGTTTATATGGAGATTTACAGCAATGATGTTATAAACCCACTGAAGCTGGAATAATAATAACAATATTATTATTATTACTATTATATAATATTATAATTATTATTGTTATTACTGTTAGCATTTCATTAGCTTTATTGTTGTAATAACTATTATTAATTATATTATTATTATTATATTTTAATTATTATTATTATTATTAATATTATTATTATATTATTCTTCTTATTATTATTATTACTATTATTATTATTGTTATTATTTATATTATTATATTTATTATTATTGTTATTATTTTCATCGTAATAATAATAATTATTATTTATATTAATTATCATCATTATTGTCATTGTTATTATTATTATCATTATTTTCATTAGTTATTATTAATACTGTAATTTATTTAATTGTTATTGATATTATTATTATTGTTATTATAGTTACTATTATTTTATTGTTATATTATTATTATTATATTTATTATTATTATTATACTTATTATTATCATTGTTATTATAATTAATATTATTATCATTATTAATCATACATTATTATTGTTGTTGTTATTACAGTTACTATTATTTTATTGTTATATTATTATTACTATAATATCATTATTATTGTTGTTATTATTATTACTATTATTATATTATATTATTATTATTATTAATATTATTATAATCATTATTATTAGATCAGATCACCCTGAGATTGAGGAAGTCGGGGTGATTTTATCTCTCTGAAGGATTTTATTGAAGATTATAAAGATGATGGTATAAAGAGGGACGAGGCTGCAGAGCCGTTTGTGTGAGTTGATCTAATCCTGAGCTTTTACCCTTCAAATAGACTTCAAATAGATTCTCCAAGGCTTTCAGCTTCTCTCCACACACACACACACACACACACACACACACTCTGTCTGCAGTGCAGTTGTGGAATCACTCTCTTCTCTCTCAGTGCTTCACCCGTGACTGCGCTCATTATTCCTCTGAGAGAATTAAAAAGCTTTTCTCCCTCCAGAGACGCGCCGCTTTTATTTCTCTCTGTTTTTATTGACCTGTTTTTGTGCTTCCTGTTCGTCTTTTCTCCAGCTCGAACCCTCGCACCGCTCCTCAGACGCTCCCACTTTAATGCTCATTCCTATATTTGCATTTTTAAAAAAGTTCAGAGACAATGTGCCAAAAAGAAAAGAAACCCTGAATATTAGTAAGAGTTTCTTCCAGTCTGAAGTGTTAAAGCAGAGACGATCTAAACCTCGGATCAGCTCAAAAGTTTACATACACTCACACTGATCATCCGCACGATCACTTCCACTCCGAGTACCGACACACAGTAGGATCCACTCACCCGCCCCACAAATAAAGCCCAAATCTTGTTCCTATCACCGCGTTATCTGATGCCGGGAAAGAAAATCTCCCTCTGAGTCGCTTTAATATTTCAGAGCGTTTCAGGAAGGCTCCGTCGGTTCGGCCGTGAGGGGTTTATTTAACCCCCACACCTGAGAACCTGAGACTGTCAGGAAGCATTAGGCTGGAATCTGCACTGGAATAGAAACCTGCACTACGTATAGAGCAGAGAGAGAGAGAGAGAGAGAGAGAGAGAGAGAAACCACTCCAGACATTCTCATCCCGCTGAGCCACAATAATCCCTAAACTATTGTTTAATACTTATCTGTACTGATTTACAGCTTCACATATACATACTGGATCAGGATACAGAGCATAAACTGGATAACACGCAATATAACACTGAGCATGTGATTAGCATTAAGCTTCTGCCGCTCATGTTACAGATACTTATCAATTAGCATTAAACCGCTGGTGCTTGTCATGTTACAGATGTTTAACCGTTCATATCACGTCGTGGTGTAAACAAACCAAATGTAATTAAATAATAATCCATTCCTTCAGGTGGTCGTTATTCAGAACTAAATGAATCATCTCTAATGGGATTAATGTCTTCACCAGTCCACCTTAATTAAGGCGCTCACAATAAATGCTGAAATCTTACAATCAAATCACTCTCATGTTTAATAACAACAACAATAATAATAATAATGTGATACTAACAGTCTGTGTAATATCTATAGTTGTACCAATACTGTATTATAAATATGTATTATAGATATTTCCCGCTCTAACAGTCTCATGCTAAACAATCCTGTAATAAGACTCAGATTAGCAGCTATTTTTTATAGCCGAGAAACAAACCAAACACATCCAGCCAGTCTCACCTCACCAGCAAAACCATTAAACATCCAGAGACCAGAACAAAAGTGCAGCATTACACCAGTTTAATGAGCTCAGTTACATATTCAGCATTATTTAGCTATACGACCTTAAACAAATTATAGTTATAAAGATTCATCTATATAAAAAGTATATATACACTGATCAGGCATAACATTAAAACCACCTCCTTGTTTCTACACTCACTGTCCATTTTATCAGCTCCACTCACCACATAGAAGCACTTTGTAGTTCTACAATTACTGACTGTAGTCCATCTGTTTCTCTACATACTTTGTTACCCTCTTTCACCCTGTTCTTCAATGGTCAGGACCCCCACAGGACCACCACAGAGCAGGTATTATTTAGGTGGTGGATGATTCTCAGCACTGCAGTGACACTGACATGGTGGTGGTGTGTTAGTGTGTGTTGTGCTGGTATGAGTGGATCAGACACAGCAGCGTTTTTAAACACCTCACTGTCACTGCTGGACTGAGAATCGTCCACCAACCAAAAACATCCAGCCGACAGCGCCCCGTGCGCAGCGTCATGTGACCACTGATGAAGGTCTAGAAGATGAGCGACTCAAACAGCAGCAATAGATGAGCGATCGTCTCTGACTTTACATCTACAAGGTGGAGCAACTAGGTAGGAGTGTCTAATAGAGTGGACGGTGAGTGGACACAGTGTTTAAAAACTCCAGCAGCGCTGCTGTGTCTGATCCACTCGTACCAGCACAACACACACTAACACACCACCACCATGTCAGTGTCACTGCAGTGCTGAGAATCATCCACCACCTAAATAATACCTGCTCTGTGGGGGTCCTGACCATTGAAGAACAGATGGACTACAGTCAGTAATTGTAGAACTACAAAGTGCTTCTATATGGTAAGTGGAGCTGATAATTTTAAGATATTTATAAGTCCAAAAGAATGAGTTTTGCTGTTTCACAGCTGCTTTTATCCAAATACAATCCGAGCGACTGAGAGTTAAACGTCTTCCTCAGGGAGCCAACGGTGGCCGAAGACCTTCCAATCACTCGTCATTTCATTTACATCAACAGTTTTATTCTGGTCAGACTCTGGACAGGGCGCCAATCCATCACAGGGCTTCAGGCACCACTTCTGAGACATAACCATTCATGTCTGTGTAGAAGCTTAACTGATGAATAGCACTGGCTGATAGCTGGGGGAATTAAAATCCTGGATCCCAGCGGTAGTGGGTTAGAGCGATCTACCCCTGCACCACCTGAGCGCAATTATTTCCAGCTCAGTTTTAATTCAGTTTAACTGGAACAGTGATTTATTTCTTCACTGACTTTCTAACACACACAGTTTTGTTTTCTGAGCTCATGTTTGTTCTTCTTCTGCTCCAGAAGAAACAATTATATCCTCTACAAATCACAACAGTCCCAAATCAGAAGGAACCAGCACACACAGACTGAAGTACGTTTACTAGCATGCTAATGCTTTCGAGCCGCTCAGTAAACTATAAAATATTTTTCACGTATGAGTCAGGAGAGTTCGAGTCTGATACACAAATAACACACGGAACATGTTAGTGCATTATACATCACACAGCCTGAAAAAACATCCAGGGTTTATTTATTCAACTCTTCCACATTTCTACAGCAGCACACATCATCAGCCATGCACACCGCAGACGCACACAGCTCCAGAGTATTATTATATTAATATAGAAACGACTTCGTACACAATTACAGGATCAAAACAGCAATCCTGGCCTGACAATTCAGATCATCATGTGACACTGATCATAAAACGTTCTGTTCAATTGCTGCCGTTGATTGAAAATACTTTTTAATTTCATTTCCAGCAGCCGAGTCAGTATGAAGCCGGTCGGTGTGTTATGATTAAAGCTCTACCTAATTCACGACCGTGAAAATCCCATCACGGACCGTAAAATGAGCCGTTTCCTGTAAAATCTGCAATTTGCTGTGAAACTCTAAATGTAGTTTTGCATTTGCAGGTGCAGCCTAGTGGTTAAGGTGGTTAAGGTACTGGACTAGTAACCAGAAGGTTGGCGGTTCAAGGTTACCTCTGTTGGGCCCTTAAGCAAGGCCCTTAACCCTCAATTGTTTCGAAGAAAAGCGTCTGCTAAATGCCGAAAATTAAAATGTAAAAGTATCGTATGAAATATAAGGCGTCGTAGCAATTCAGTTAGTGTGAGAGACGTGTGTGCTGTCGTGTGCTGACGGTGTTTGATGTGTGTTTATGTATTGAGGCATTTTGTCCCTTTGTGGATCCATAATGAATGTAAAAGTGTGTCTCTCTACACACGTGATCGTCTCTGTGCTGCACCTCAACAGAACAAAGCAGTAAAATTTTCTGCTCCCCAGAGTTCATCTGTGTTCAGTTTATAAACTCGGTGACTCTAAACACGCTCGGTTACACCAGCAATCGGTCGGAGAAAACGTCCAGGATGTGGACGCAGCTCAAAAACACGACTCGAGGAACTGAGTTTGGAAAACTAGCAATTAATTCTGTGGACACGAGGGGGTCAAAACAATTTTCATCTTTCAACTATTAATGTAGCTGTGCCGTGTGTCGTAGCTTCATTTTATTCTGTCGTTTAAAGACCGAGGTGAAATGTGAAAAACCAGGTCCGTAAAATTAAGCTCATTTTCCCGGGAAGTAGGTAGGAAAATGTGCATCCCTGTTTGGACCTTGAACCAGGATGTTCTTCTGGTGTCTGTGACAGTGTTCTCCCCTGCAGTCAGGACTGATGAGACCCAGTTTCTCCAGATGTTGTCGCATTAGGATGCTACAGAGAGCAACATCTGGGTTTAAACTGGGAGAACTTCATGACAAGTGAAAAACATCTCAGTCACGTGACTAACATTCAGTGAAAAAATCAACAATACATGAAAATTGTGTATGTACATGTTTAAATGTATAGTTTTATATATCTCACGTATATTCCTACACATGCATATGTATGTATGAACGTGTATGTGTATATATATATGTGTATATATACTGTATATATGTATGTATGAACGTGTATATTGTATATACGTATATGTATGTATGCACATACATGGCTACACTGGCCCACCTCATGGTGCAATAAGCAACTCAAGTCAACTTTATTTATATAGCGCTTTTTACAAAAGACATGGTCTCAAAGCGACTTTACAAAATCCAGGACCAACAGATACAAAAACCCCTGTTGAGCAAGCCGAGGGCGACTGTGGCAGGAAAAACTCCCTGAAAATTACAGGAAGAAACCTCGAGAAGAACCAGACTCAGCAGGACCCTCCATCCTTCTTGGGTGGCCTGATAACACTCATCACTTTATTATTATTATTATTAATATTAAATATCTATTTAATTTCTAATTTTAAATCAATACTTGTAACTGTACTACATTTAAACTTTGTACTGCAAACTGTAATATTTAACTGCACACTTGAAACTGCATCTTCCTGCACGTCCATTCTTTATTCATTTGCTGTTATTTGTATGACGGTCGTCGCCTTTTTAGCTATTTCGCATTTTAATTCTTTATAGTGTGTACATTCATTGCTGTATAATGCTGCTGGGGCTTTTATTTGCTTCGGGATCAATAAAGCATCCATCCATCCATCCGTCCGTCCGTCTATCCATCCGTCTATTTGAAAAGCATGATAACACCAATAACTGGGATATTCTCAGAAGAGCAATTTTAATTGATCAATGAATATTGTTCTGAGTGGATATTGAGGATCAGGATTGAAGCTGATAGTGATCTATGCTGGTGTCAGATGTGATTGGACATGTTTTCTAGAGTATTAGACTGGTGTTTCTGTGCTGTGCATGTGTTTGATGTTGACCTCATAAAGCAGATCATCACATGAAACCCAGCACCAAGATCAGAACCATCAGGTGCGGTGAGGACGTCAGTATCAGATCAGTACCAGTATCAGTATCGGTGAGTAACACAAAACCAAACACTGATGCTGAACACTGATCTCTGATATTTGTAGAAGAGCCGCGCTGATGTATTGTTCATACCTGTGACAAAAACAAACTAATTATATCTGAAACAGATTAATATCAGGGACGTCTACGATACGATAAATAAACAACAATAAACCAACATATCAGAGACGTGTACGATACAATCTGTAAAACAATACCAATATCGGTGATGTCTGATATATCCTCACATTTATTACTGCTTCAGAATCAGGTTGTTAGGAGAGATATCACAATATGGAGATATGGGGCCCCTGATTAAGGCCCTTAACCCTCAAGTGCTTGCATGGTATTCAGTCATGACTGTAGGTCGCTTTGGATAAATGCGTCCACCAAATGCCATAAATAAAAACGCCCCCAGCACCAGTACTCAGTGGAAGGTCAATGGTTAAAGTAGCAGACTTGTAATCAGAAGGTTGCCTGTTCAAGTCCCACCAAGTTGGCACTGTTGGGCCCCTTAACCCTTAACTGCTTGCATGGTATTCTAGTTGCTTCGGATAAATGCGTCCTCTAAATGCCATAAAAGTAAACGCCCCCAGCACCAGCACCTGGTGAAAGCTCAATGGTTAAGATGAGAGTAGTAATCAGAAGGTTGCCTGTTCAAGCCCCACCAAGTTGGCACTAAATGCAATAAGATGTTGATATACAGTAGTGTGCCACACTTTTATAGTACTGTTTACATTTATTTCTGTTTGACTGTAGTGCATGTACTGAAGTCTTATGCAAAAGTTTTCACACCCCTGTTTAAATTCCAAATGATCATGTCCTGTACAAGCGACACACTCCTGCACCTTTAAATGAACTTCACATGGTGCAAATGTAGAAAACAAGGGTGTGTAAACTTTATTTAAGATTATTTATGGATAAAGAGCACCTCAGTCCTACCTGGAGTTCGAACTGTTCCAGTAGACGGCATGTCTGTCTGATGGGGGAACCCTATCCTCAGTCCCAACACACACCTCACACAGCAGGGCGAACAGCATCACCTGCATCAGCACCTGGATCTCCATCAGTGGGTCCTCGGCTTCCACACCAGAGATCTTCAGCACTGTGTGTTATATATCCTGTAGAGAAGACTTCTGAAACCTGTGTGTGTATCCATGATGATCCTGTCAGTCCTCCATCAGGATGTGAGTTTAATGTTTCCATATGATTCTCACTCGTCTGAAAGCTCAGGGCTTCATTTGATTTTACATTTATGATGGACTGAGCAGCTTCATGGTGAAAGTGACTCCATCAGTCCTGTCTGTGTGAGTAACATATTCAAGCATTCAGCCACAGAATATTGAACGCTTTTATAAGTTCATGATTAATAATATTTATAAAGGTGTAAGCACGTCATTTTCTAATTCATTATTGTGTATAAATGATGTTTAAAACAGACACTCACACATCCAGGTTTCCTGTCACATCTCTGGTCTCCCTGACCGCGGCTCTATAACTCGTTTTCTTCCTTTCCTGGCGGTTTGAATCCTCTCACACAGTGCAGCAGTGATGTAGAAGCTCCATATTAATAATAAATCAGATTGTAGATGATATTAAAGAGGATATAATGAGTGGAGATGAGTGCAGGATGATGGATGTGAGCAGTGAACCTCTCCTCACTCCCGCTCCCACACTGACTGACTCTCAATCAGCCTCCACTCAAACCTCCCTCACAACACACTGCGCTCTGATTAGCTCTCTCCAAGGACCAATCAGGATCAAGCACAGCCCCCCGAATTAAGACGCGCGTGCAGCCAAGGGGCGGGAATATTTTCCCGCGCTTACTCTCTGAGGTAAAGTGTTGTTGGTTTATTTTATACATATTTTATGTATTTCATTTCAGATGTTCGATATAAACCAATAAATGACATACATAGAAAAATAAGTTTATTATAATTACTTGTTTGAACCTTTTGTTTCTTGATATCATGTGTACTCAGATTTTACCACCAGATTGTAATGACAGACCTGCTAATCCAGGGTCAGGTCATAGATGGACAGCGGTAGCTCAGCAGTTAAGATGGTGTTCCAGTGATTAGAATGTTGTTGTGGAAAAACAGAAAGAACAGATTTATCAATAGTTAAATGGACCCTCAATAAACCAACTTTTCCCAGCGTATAGCGTATATTCAAGGCAAGGCAAAGTGAAGGGAGAATCCTGTAATGGAGTGCGTGTGGGGAACCTTCCAGAATGCTCATTGTTCAAGTGAAATACATGATTTCTACTTTACAGTGTATCACAAAAGTGAGTACACCCCTCACATTTCTGCAGATATTTAAGTATATCTTTTCATGGGACAACACTGACAAAATGACACTTTGACACAATGAAAAGTAGTCTGTGTGCAGCTTATATAACAGTGTAAATTTATTCTTCCCTCAAAATAACTCAATATACAGCCATTAATGTCTAAACCACCGGCAACAAAAGTGAGTACACCCCTTAGTGAAAGTTCCTGAAGTGTCAATATTTTGTGTGGCCACCATTATTTCCCAGAACTGCCTTAACTCTCCTGGGCATGGAGTTTACCAGAGCTTCACAGGTTGCCACTGGAATGCTTTTCCACTCCTCCATGACGACATCACGGAGCTGGCGGATATTCGAGACTTTGCGCTCCTCCACCTTCCGCTTGAGGATGCCCCAAAGATGTTCTATTGGGTTTAGGTCTGGAGACATGCTTGGCCAGTCCATCACCTTTACCCTCAGCCTCTTCAATAAAGCAGTGGTCGTCTTAGAGGTGTGTTTGGGGTCATTATCATGCTGGAACACTGCCCTGCGACCCAGTTTCCAGAGGGAGGGGATCATGCTCTGCTTCAGTATTTCACAGTGCATATTGGAGTTCATGTGTCCCTCAATGAAATGTAACTCCCCAACACCTGCTGCACTCATGCAGCCCCAGACCATGGCATTCCCACCACCATGCTTGACTGTAGGCATGACACACTTATCTTTGTACTCCTCACCTGATTGCCGCCACACATGCTTGAGACCATCTGAACCAAACAAATTAATCTTGGTCTCATCAGACCATAGGACATGGTTCCAGTAATCCATGTCCTTTGTTGACATGTCTTCAGCAAACTGTTTGCTGGCTTTCTTGTGTAGAGACTTCAGAAGAGGCTTCCTTCTGGGGTGACAGCCATGCAGACCAATTTGATGTAGTGTGCGGCGTATGGTCTGAGCACTGACAGGCTGACCCCCCACCTTTTCAATCTCTGCAGCAATGCTGACAGCACTCCTGCGCCTATCTTTCAAAGACAGCAGTTGGATGTGATGCTGAGCACGTGCACTCAGCTTCTTTGGACGACCAATGCGAGGTCTGTTCTGAGTGGACCCTGCTCTTTTAAAATGCTGGATGATCTTGGCCACTGTGCTGCAGCTCAGTTTCAGGGTGTTGGCAATCTTCTTGTAGCCTTGGCCATCTTCATGTAGCGCAACAATTCGTCTTTTAAGATCCTTAGAGAGTTCTTTGCCATGAGGTGCCATGTTGGAACTTTCAGTGACCAGTATGAGAGAGTGTGAGAGCTGTACTACTAAATTGAACACACCTGCTCCCTATGCACACCTGAGACCTAGTAACACTAACAAATCACATGACATTTTGGAGGGAAAATGACAAGCAGTGCTCAATTTGGACATTTAGGGGTGTAGTCTCTTAGGGGTGTACTCACTTTTGTTGCCGGTGGTTTAGACATTAATGGCTGTATATTGAGTTATTTTGAGGGAAGAATAAATTTACACTGTTATATAAGCTGCACACAGAGTACTTTTCATTGTGTCAAAGTGTCATTTTGTCAGTGTTGTCCCATGAAAAGATATACTTAAATATCTGCAGAAATGTGAGGGGTGTATTCACTTTTGTGATACACTGTATATCAGCGGCGTATTTATTAGATCGTTATAGCGGTTATCTGGTTTGATTTGGTTGGCTATTTTTGATCTGGGAAAGCTCAATATTTTTACATATAAATACAATAATGGTTTCTTCACACCAGAACGCTCTACTTTCGAATAACAGAGGAAATCCATCCATTTTAATCACTGCCAAAACTTTTATGACTGCCGCCTGTTCTTTTAACAACAAACAAACACTGACGACATCAATTGTTGCAGTTGGAAACAGGTCTGGACTTCTGGCAGGCCAGTCTAACACCTGTTCTCTAGGGTTTGTCTCATCTTCTCATAATATTGTGGACTGTAGATGGATAAAAGTAAGTGCATGTCAGAATTAGAACTGGAACATGGAATAATGGTCTAAAACGGTCTCAAACTGAAATGTTCTTCACTGTACACTATAATTTCATATTTAATCACATTAACTTTATCAGATATTGCTTTAATACATCCTGTACACTTTTATGTTCATTAAAAACACCACATTTGAAGTGTTACACCAATGTGCTTGGCCAAACCTGGACATCACATAAGAAATATAAAATTGTTTGTTAGTAATCTGACAATAAAATGGCTGAAATTCTTCTGCAGTTTTACATTGAGAACCAAATCCACTGTTGGAGAAAGGAAGTTCAGCTTTGGTGTCATTGCTCCCCCTGCTGTAAGTATTTTGTTCTGAAGTTTCACCTCTCTTCTCTTTCCCCAGAAATTCCTTTACAAATTATTAAACTTTACATCTCAAACCATTTCTACATACACTTTAACCTGGGAGTTACAGGCTGTTGTTTTAGTCCTGAATGGATTGTGGTGAATGTCGGACCTTCTTAAGCAGAGAAAAAGTAAATTAAGAAAAAATTAATTCTAAATAATTAAATTAGTCCTGGTGTTCATTAATCCTCAAATAATTAAAGCAGTATGAAGTTTTGACTTAAAGCAGTAGGGTGTTATCTGGAAATATGAGAAAAATCAGGAATGATGGTTTGCACCATAGAACGCCATGATCAGCCCAAACTTGGTCAACCAGGTTTTCATCTCCTCACATCATCCTTTGGTAGAAATGGTTTGATTTGCAGCTTTGTGAAGCTACGACGAGATGTTCAGTTCTGTGGGTATGGGTGTCTCTTCAAGAGAACTTTCACTTTACATTTATTCTTTAGTGTTTGTGATAAATGTGCCCAACATTCAGGTACCAACTCTGCTGCCCCATGTGTAACGTCATGACTACATCTATTACAAACACTAAATCATGTAAAAATGACAGTGTCAGATTAATTCTGCTGCATATCCGTTTCCCCTCAATCCTGCTATGTCAAACAGCTGAAGGGTTTAAACCATGGTGCTCTGATGATTCTATTCAGGTCAGAATAAAATTCCTAACAGTTTTAATTAACATCCACATAATTCAGTGTTAAATTAGACACCTTGTAAAAGATAAATCTGCAGTATGAAGACAGTAAAGCTGATGGTTTGTGAGTAGAAAGATGTGGAAGGTGAAGATGTTAACCAAAGGAGAAACAGGAAACAAGATGAAGGAATGAAGATTTATTAAATGAAAAGAGAGAAGAGCTAAACATAAATCAGAAAGTTTAAACACACACGCTGCTGAAAATCTTTAATATTCTGCGTCATAGAAAACATAAATGCTTTACAATTCCAGATTTATCAAAATATACAGAACATGCATCTGATTTCTCATCACAGAGGGGAGAACATGGACCATGACAACTGGTTTGGTCTCTTAATTAACAAATAAACTCTTTCAAAACCGTTTAAGACTTTCATTTTGTATTCAATCACAAGTGAAAGAAAAGAAGAAAAACAAACAAACATCAATTTCCCCTCAAAAATGAAAATAAATCAAATGGAGCCGAGAAAAACATTCATACTGAAATGTCTTCGATGTCTTGCAAACATGTTGAAATATTAAACACTTCAGCCAAAGCAATGAAACAAACTCCATGTTTCTCTCAGCCCACATGGGTGATCAGCAAACTTATTACATTTTTTTTTTTAATTATTCAACCAATTTATTCTAATTTAGAGCTTGCACAAGCCCTCCATGACACTTATACCGCCACCAGTAGTCCCGAACACCATACAGTGATGGATTCTTACAGAGAGCTAAGATGTATGGAGGGACACACTACACTCTCTGTACCTCTCCACCACTCCTACTGGTACCTAAACCAGACAGTAGAAGGTGCTGTTGCAGCAACAAGGAGATTGGCCATCCTGCTTTTCCTGACCATGCAGGCCAATGCACACTGGCTCATGTTCAGTTACTGTAAGGAGTTTGGCATGTTTTTGTTTGCATGTATTTGGTCCATGAGGCACTTAATTGAGGGTTAAGAGTCTTGCTCAAGGGCACAACTGTGGCAACTTGGTAGTGGTGGGACTTAAACCAGTGACTTTCTGATGAGTCCAGTATTTTAACCACTGTTCCAGTTGCTGGATGGCACAGAGTTTGCACAAGTGTTCAGAATTACGCCTCATATTTTTGTTTGGTTATCAGGAACATGTTTAGCTTAACACATGGGAACAAACTCAGGCTGGTCCCCAGATTTTTAGGTACTTTGCTTACACTAAGCAAGTGCTGAAACTATTTGTTCCACACTGGATTTTAAGACATGGTGACGTTCTAGAGCTGCAAATGAAACATGATTTGGTTCAAAGGTCCTATAATGCACCTGTAAACACCTGAAGCTAAACGTATTGGAAATACGAGAATGTCTGGATATAAAGAGACATTTCTGCTGCCGAGTTTGTGCTCTTAAGCCTTGAGCTGTGTGTTTAACCCTGCAGACTCGAGAAGAGAATGTGAAGTGCTAAGGCACAGTGATGTCATCGGTACAAATCCCACACAGATGTGATATAAAACTGTGCACGTGTGTATAAAAGATTATAAAAGGAACAAACGTGAAGAATAATAATCTGACCAGTATATAGAGTATACGAGCTAAAGCTGTGGCGTATAAAAATACATAATGTTAATCAGTTCTTTTTATTTCCAATTCCCCTATTACAATTTCTGTCGCATGCACTGTGGCCATGCTGGCAGAGGAGAGCCGCAGACTAGCACCTGCCTCTTCCTACACGCGTGGAGATGCTGGCGCTGGTGGAATCACAGAGAGCTGCACCACGTACAGAGGGTCACGCTATGCTCTGTATTCTCCTCAACCACATGTACTATTACTTATTAAGCACAAGAACGACTTCAGCATCTCTTCTGTTAAGTATCACGGGCAAGACTTTTTTTTTTATAAAGGACAAAAGACATGTTTGGGCTCACAACTTTAACCCGTCCTTTGAAGGAAAAAGAAACACTATAGCAGGTAACCATGCTTCTGTACAAAGAGGATCTCAGCCGTTCATCTACAACAAGAAAACGGTCTCGATACGTCATCTCAATGTGGACTACAAGTCAGACAGATCAACAAGCTTTGCTTAGTTTTCTGATTAAACCTGCTGTAAAACTAAATATGTTCAATTAAACCAAACTAGAAGTTTGTAAAGAGAGGAGAATTTTAAATCTGGACTAGAAAGAGTAATTCTTACCTACTAGGCTGAACAGGCAAAATAACCTGATTTATATCGAATCTAAACCACAAAAAAAAAAAAAAAGCTTAGAAAGAAAAATGTAAAGGTTTTCATTCTGTGGATTAGGAGAATCAGATTCCTGCAGCCTCGCCTGATCAAGTCTGATCCAGAAGCAAAACCAGATTCTCCCGCTACATTCAGCACCACCTGCTTTATATCCAAACAAAAACATGAGCCTTTAAAAACAAGAAACACTCAGATTTGAAACGTGAGGGGCGCTTGGATGACACACGAGCAAAACATGCTAGCACAACAGTGCCGACATTTCAAACTCACAATGCTCGGGTGCCAATATTGGCTTGTATGCCCTCTGCTGGCTGATCGATGGCAATGCATAGAGGTGGGGGATAATGATAATGCAGATTGGTGCCATGACTCTTGCCAGGTGCAGGTGAAAAGAAGCGGTCGGTGCTGCACACATGTTGGAGGGGGCGTGTGTTAGTCACGACTCTCCTCGGTCAGGAGTGGAGGTCTGCAGCAGTAGAGGGGAATTGGATACGACTAATTTTGGAGGAAAATTGAGGAAACAATGCATTGTGAATGTGACAAGCTGCAAGTGCTTCATCAGAGACGCAATCAAGGCACGGCGTTCTACCAAAGGCTGTGTGTGTGTGTGTGTGTGGGGGTGTGTGTGATAGAGGCACTGATTGTAAACTAGGCAGCATATACAATTACAAAACTCAATTTCCCAGAATTCCCATAGAAAACAATAAGTGTAGATATATAAATGAGTACAGTTACAGATCAGACTACAAAATATTTCACAGCAGAGGATCTACACACTACATCCAATCCAACTACAGAATCAGATCAGAAATCAGACCCAGATTAAAATAATGGGCTTGTTTTGTTTCCTCTGGTGTGAAGTGGCGTGTTCACATACACACGCGTGTAAATATAAATCTATAATAATAACAGGAATGATCAAGTGTGTGAATATACAAGAATAACAAGAGAAGGAATGATTGAGTGAGCGAGTATAGACGTGTATGTATTACACAGGAATTATAGCGCGTGTGTGTGTGTGTGTGTGTGTGTGTGTGTGTGTGTGTGTGTCCCACAGCAGTACAGATTGTGGAAGGCTTCAGTTTGGTCTGTCGTTAAACTCCTGGCTCTCTCCTGATTGGACCAGCTGACCTTTAGATGGTGGATTTGGAGAAGGAGACGCGGAGGTGATGGTTCTCACCCAAATCGTGATTGTGGAATTCAATCAGAGACTCGATGGCCTCGTCCACAGAGTCCAGCTGGATCAGCGCCATCTTGTGGTCCTTCCTTTGAAGGGAAACGAACAGAACGTTAAACTGTTCTGCTCCTGCGTGGTTAGGAGACAGAACTGTATGAACCCTGAATATTTGTTTATTTATTAGGATTGTAACGTGACGTTTTACACTTTGGTTCTATTCATGACAGGAACGGTAGTTACTGTTTACACAAGATCCATCAGTTCAAGTTTGTCATTCACTTGCACGTCTTTGTACTGTGGGAGGAAACCCACACAGACACGGGGAGAACATGCAAACTCCACACAACAAGGACCCGGACTGCTCCATTTGGGAGTAGAACCCAGGACCTTCTTGCTGTGAGGTGACAGTGCTACCCACCGAGCCACCTCTGAACCCTGATGATGATGAACCACTACGGAGACACTTATGGAAATCAAGTGGTGTGTTGCATGCAAGCAGAAAAGGGCCTTCCCTAAACTGTTGGTGCACAGTTCTATTTTAGCATGACTGCACCCCTGTACACAAAGCGAGGACTGTAACTGAATTGAGTTCAGGGTTCTGCAGACTACTGGAGTTCCTCTGTACACCTCATCAAACCATTCTTTAAACACATTTGGGATGAATTGGAATGTCAACTGCCAGCCAGGACTTCAACATCAGTACATGACCACACAGAGAGTCCTGCAGCTCTGTATTAATGGTCATGGTTTTGGAATGGTATGGGATTGTGGCACTACATAGCCAAAATTAATGTGGACACCCGACCATAAAGAGTCAGATCACACACTCCCTTTTACTACTATAAATACTACAAAGGCAACCTGTAAGGAGACTACAATTCCCACAATGCAATGCATTTTCCTAAAGATGCCCACACACATTATGCAGGGTACGGCTCCAAACACAGAACGTTTGTTTTGCAGTAGTGATGGTAGAAAGATACATACTGGAAAAACTTGAAGGCCTTGACGGTTGCTCCTGAGCTTCTGAACAGTTCTTTCAGATCATCTTCATGCACCGCGGGTCTACAGAGCATCACAAACCACACGTGATCACCACACAATAACAATAAACAACAACAACAACAACGCGAATTATGAACGTGAACCAACGTGAGACTCACGGGATGTTGGAGAGGTGCAGGGTGGAGGACGGAGGGAAGATGTTGGAGTAGTTCTTGGATCCAGGCTTTTTGAAGCGATGGAGAGGAGAGCTGCTGTAATCTTTAGTGAGACCCTGGTCCTCGTGTCCCTCCCGCGGAAGCTGCACCGTGGTGTGTTTGGAGAGGGTCACGCGTAGAGACTTTCCATGGAGCTTCTGTCCATTCAGGTGACTCATGGCTGATGGACACAGAGACGTTCAGCTGATTACAAACATGATCAGAATCCATTCCCTCCAACAGTGTGGTCAGTGATTGGCTAATCTGTCCAATTCTGAGGTGTTGCAACTCGCAATGAATGCAAAACGTTCCAAAAAAAAAGTCTTACGTGGGTCTATGTCTCCTCCCCCCAGTTTAATCTCAATTTTAGTCATTTCCAATTCCCTTTTACAATGCCTGTGCCACCTGCACCACCCTCAGTCTGGCAAAGGAGAAGCACAGACTAGCACCTGGCCTGTCGGACATGTTGGCACCAGCCAGTGGTGGATTCACAGTCACGCTACGCTCCATGTGTTCCTTCACTACTCGTGTCAGCCAGCAGGAGTCACTGTTGCAGCAGTAAATAAAAGAAACTCCATCTGATTTTTCATCCATCAGACTCGACCAATTGTGTCCGCCGAGTGCCCGGCCAGGCTGGTAGCACTGCCGAGGCTCACACTTTCAGCAGTGGTGAGCTAACGTACTGCCCTGCTGCACATGAATACACCCTGGACAGGGCACCAACCCATCCCCCAAAGCATAACCAATCAAGTCTGAGCCCTGTGATCGATTGGCACCCTGTCCAGTGTGTGCGTTCATATCTTGAGCCTAGTGTTTCCCGTTGGAACTGGATCCACCGCAACCCTGACCAGGATAAAGTGCCTGATGAAGATAAAGTAAAAGGAGAAAAATATTTACCCAGCTGTGCCTGTGTGGCATCTGCCATCTGCACCAGGGCATTCTCCTTCTTATTAAAGAGGATCTTCACTCTCATCACGTCTCCATACACACCTGTAAGGAACATCGAGGAACCGTGAGTCGTGGAGAGGTTCCATCATGCACACTACAGAATCACAGCATGCACTAGGAACACAGCACTCTTAATCTGATGTTCTAACTGATCTGATCTGCTACTCCTATCAGTCATCATCTAAACCAAGAGCTTCATCGTGACTTCACCTGGCGTCTACAGTAATCTGATCAGACAGTGTCTGATTAACTCGACATGCAGAAAACTAATCAGAACATGCAACAGTTTAACATCAGACATGATGAAGGGTGCAGCACTTCATTCTTAGCTTTCAAACGGTGGCGCTGAACAAGGATCGTGGTTCGATGTCTTTAGGTCATCGTTAAACCCAACGCAGAGCGAGTGGAAGAGTTCAGACCCTCAGTTTAAACCCCAACATCAGTCCCCAAACCCCCCCCCCCACCACCAATCAACCTGTCACCAACCTGTCAAGCTTCTCAACTCTGACATCACAACTCGAACCTCAAGTTTTCTGAGCACATCAATTCGGAGGTTTCGCTCAGCTTAAAATTGAAAGCAAGGCATTGTGGGTAAAATACAGCACGGCGACTAGAGAGCAGGTTTGCATTATAGACCCCAGGTTTCCTGATCCTGGAATGGATGGTTGTAGTTTCATAGCTCTTTTTATTGACAGTACTGACAGTTTATTGACTGGAACGCTCTGCAGCATCGTCGTTTAGATGCGAGTTCATGAACCCTGGCGCTCGGAGACACCACCAGCAGAAAGCCGTTTTGCTGTGGATCATGTGACCGCGTTTACCACTTCCTTCACCTGCATTACGCCTGACCCATAAGAGGTCTGGGCTTAATATCACTAAAACATCCAGCACCGACCCCAACCAGTCAGACCCCATCACTACAGTAAACCAGCAGGACTGCAGTTCCTAATCACAAGCTAAGAAACTGGGTTCTGTCCCGTACTGTATTCACCGTCCTAGTGTCGGTTACCCAGCACAGGCGCCTCTCAAACCCAGTTCCACTTTGCATGGTGTTGTGAATAATAGGCGGTTGGGGTTAACATGAGAGCGACCCGGTGAAACCCCGAGACGTGAAGTGCTGCACCCGCTGGTCCGGTTCTACTGGACGAGAGCTCACCGGGTGAGACGGAACAGTTCAACATATGAAACACAAAAAGGAGGAGATGATGGCAGTGATAACGTACCGAAAAGAATAAAGAGGCATTGGGGCGTAACGCTCTTTAGAGACAGCAGAGGAGAGCAGCGGAGGGAGGAAGGGAAGGGAAAGAGATCGGAGAGGTGCAGGTTCGACATTTCCGCAGATCCAAAAAAACCACGGGGAGAAAAAAATGGAACGTAAAAGGAGGAGAAAAATCCAGCAGAGAAGGAGTGTGGGTGTGTCGTTCGTCATCAATGGGGAGGGAAAAATAAACCAGGACGGGCGACGAGAGATGATGAGAGAGAGAGATTAACATAACAGAGAGAGAGAGATGAACAAAAAGAGAGATCAGGTCAGTATAGCTGCACTCGAACAGGAATCACTAACATCACTAACACTCAAAGATCAAAGAACTTTCAAATCATTTCACTATACACACTACACACACACACACACACACACACCTTATACCAACTTCATACACCTATTACACCTACTCGACACAACTGCACACACACTCATTACACCTGCTCACCTTCTTACACCCACACACCCCTATTACACCAACTCTAAACACACACACCTTACACCCACTTTACTCATATACACACACTTGCTACACCCACTCTACACACACCTTTTACACCTGTTCATCTCCTCACATCCACTATACACACCACCCACTCTCCACACACCTATTATACCCGCCCAACACCACACACACCACTACACACACATTACACCTACTCGACACCACACACACTAACCCTCCTGCTCCACACACACACGGGCTGCAACGATTAGTCGACATAATCGATAACGTCGACTATAAAAATTTGTCGAAGTGTAATTTCATTGTCGAAGCGTCGTTATTATTGCAATGCACTAAAGGAACTGCAGGGGGCGCAGCATCGCTTCCATGGCGCAGCGGGGAGTTTATGAAGACAGAGAGGCGAAGATAAAGAGACCGAAACTTTCTAAAGTATTTCAGGAGCATTTCAGCCAAAATAACCCAAAGAAAGGAGCTGAACGCAGACGCTGCAGAGCAGAGTCGTGGTTTCACACCAGCAACACGGTGATCCATGAGCATCTGAAACGCCAGCACCCTGCAGCCGTGATGACCAGCGTTATTCAGGACAGGTAAGGTTTTACACCGCTTCATTCTTTAACCAACGTACTGTAGCTAATGTTCGTTAATGCTAGAGTACCTGTCGGAAAACTTCCTAAGAGTTCGCTATTTTTTTTAGGTTTGATAGCTAAGCTAACGCATTAAGTGCAATAGTTAATCAGTCATTTATTAGGAGTAACGTTATATAACTTAACGTTATAGCCTAACGTTATTTTTTGCTCTCGTTAATGAGAGCATTCATTCTAAATAATAAGATAATTCAGTTAAGATATTTAACCTGTTATGGTTTAGTTAGCATAGCCAGAACACTATTTGTAATAAACTATGATACACAGCCTTCAGTTTGTGATCATTAATACAGCTTTCTCTTTTACTCTTTCTATTAATAGCACTAAGCAATGGAGTGTGGATGAGAAGAGGTTCATGCTCCCCTCAGATGGATGAGATCTTCACAGACAGCGTTCACATGTTTCTCAACCACATGTTATAAATGTTTCTGACTTCCGGAGTGATAACTTCTGAAACATAACAGCTTCTAATGCTGCCCAAAGCTTTCTTATTTCATAGATTTTTAATTGTGATTGTGTATTAACGTTTCAAATATATTTGATGAAACTATCCAGCTTAAGTTTCATATTCATGTTTCATGGGTCATTATTTTAATTTGATATTGGAACTTAAATAACATAACAGGGTTTTGTTATGTTAAGGCAGAGATGGAGGGTATGACCTAAATAATCGTCGACTAGTCGACTAATCAAAAAATAAAATAAAAATAATCGTCAGATTAGTCGACTACTAAAATAATCGTTAGTTGCAGCCCTCACACACACACACACACACACACACACACACCTTTTACCCACTATACAAACACATCTATTATACTTGCTTCTCTCACACACTTTTATTACATCCACACACACCTGTTACACCGCTCACACACCTGCTCTACACACACACACACACAATACTAACCCTCCCGCTCCACACACACACACACACTTTACACGCACTCAACATACACACACACCTTATACACACACGCTTTTCTAATACATCTACATATTATTTAACTGATGGCAGTGAGTGGTGGTGAATCGCTGCTTTATTATAAATGAACTTTATTTAATCAGCATTTTTATCCTCTTTCCATCCAATTAGGAAATAAATCCTCGACATTCTTCTGCACGTGTACCAGCAGGAGGATCATGCTGCAGGTATCAGAGATCTCCGACACACATGAATCTACAGCGTCGGAGTCTTACAGTGAGCGTTAGCATGTATGGAGGACCACACTGATCTCTCTGTATTCTTCCACCTCAGTACCACATACAATTCATGCAATTACAGGTTAACAAAACTCGAACCTGTGATTCAGATGTTTTAGTTTTAAATTGATTTAGACGTGTGCTAGCACGAGATGCCTCCCAAACACACAGTTTTATTCTTTGACTGATGATGTGAGGTTGGGTTATTGGCAGGACCATGGTTGCTGAAAGGTGGTACCCGTGATTGACCGACCCGAGATGTTACGAGGTCAGTACCACATGGGTGCAGCTTAATCACCACCACAACACAGCTCTGATATTGGAACAGTGAGAAGGTAGGGCTGAAGATCACACACCTCAGGGTTGAGATTGCTGACCAGCAGGACGGTGTGCACGCTCGCGTTAAGACCCGCGAAAGCAAATCGACCCGCGGCGGCGGCAGGAACTCCCAGAGACGCCAGAGCACCGGGAACACCGGGGAGAGACAAACCTGCAAACATCAGATACTTCAGTTCCACAGAGCCGCACCAGCAACACAAACTCAGCAATCAAGCTCCTCTAGCATCCGTC
The DNA here is from genome assembly GCF_030014385.1 of Trichomycterus rosablanca. Classification (NCBI taxonomy): domain Eukaryota; kingdom Metazoa; phylum Chordata; class Actinopteri; order Siluriformes; family Trichomycteridae; genus Trichomycterus; species Trichomycterus rosablanca. Next base: position 392,047 of record NC_086007.1, read on the forward strand.
CTACCTGAGTATAAACCATCACTGTGCTTCACATCAACACGTCTTTATATAATAAACCCAACAAATCACATCACTGTTGGTTACGGGTTAATCATTAGAAACAATAGTGATATACATTATATTCTCTACCAGCTATAACCCTACTGTATAGATATAATAGGATGTAATGAGCTGTATCTGACCTGCTGCCTGCTGGATGGCGAACGCTGGAGAGAAACCATGAGCACTCGCGAAGGGTGAGGCAGAGATTAAACCAGGAGCTGCACATGAAACAGAGATAAATAATAATAATAATAATAATAATAATAATAATCTCAACTTTACACACACAACGTATTAAATCTAAACAGAACGTATACAAAATGATCCATGCACTCACACTAGCATAGAGGCTAATACGCCATAGCTTAATCCCGTTTGGTGAACCTTACCAGCCCACTGTGGACACACGTGTTTTTATGACCAATTATTAAATGGGACGGGGGCATGTACCGCTATATTCCAACAACTGCTTTTACCAACGGTCTACAATCATTTGGGAACTGATGACACTGAATGTTGTAGGTGTCCTTCATGCTTATTCTAGCACCTGGGTGTCACATCAGTATCTTACACTAGCCCACTGCCTCTGGGATCAGGGTTCGAATCCCCAGCAGTGTGGGTTGGGTGTGTACATACAGACATGGTTGGTTACATAGACATGGTTGGTTACATCCATCTCTCCATCCATCCATCCCTCTCTCCATCCATCCATCTCTCTCTATCCATCCCATCCATCCATCCCTCTCTATCCATCCATCCATCTCTCTCTCTCTCCATCCCTCTATCCATCCATCCATCTCTCTCTCTCCATCCATCCATCTCTCTCTCTCCATCCCTCTATCCATCCATCCATCTCTCTCTCTCCATCCATCCATCTCTCTCTCTCCATCCCTCTATCCATCCATCTCTCTCCATCCATCCATCTCTCTCTCTCCATCCCTCTATCCATCCATCCATCTCTCTCTCTCCATCCCTCTATCCATCCATCCATCTCTCTCTCTCCATCCCTCTATCCATCCATCCATCTCTCTCTCTCCATCCATCCATCTCTCTCTCTCCATCCCTCTATCCATCCATCTCTCTCCATCCATCCATCTCTCTCTCTCCATCCCTCTATCCATCCATCCATCTCTCTCTCTCCATCCCTCTATCCATCCATCTCTCTCTATCCATCCATCCATCCATCTCTCTCTATCCATCCATCCATCTCTCTCTCTATCCATCCATCCATCCATCCATCTCTCTCTCTATCCATCCATCCATCCATCTCTCTCTATCCATCCATCCATCCATCCATCTCTCTCTATCCATCCATCTCTCTCTATCCATCCATCCATCCATCTCTCTCTATCCATCCATCAATCTCTCTCTATCCATCCATCCATCCATCTCTCTCTATCCATCCATCCATCCATCCATCTCTCTCCATCCATCCATCCATCCATCCATCTCTCTCTATCCATCCATCCATCCATCTCTCTCTATCCATCCATCAATCTCTCTCTATCCATCCATCCATCCATCCATCTCTCTCCATCCATCCATCCATCCATCCATCTCTCTATCCATCCATCCATCCATCTCTCTCTATCCATCCATCCATCTCTATCCATCTCTATCCATCCATCCATCCATCTCTCTCTATCCATCCATCCATCTCTCTCTATCCATCCATCCATCCATCCATCTCTCTCTATCCATCCATCCATCCATCTCTCTCTATCCATCCATCCATCCATCCATCTCTCTCTATCCATCCATCTCTCTCTATCCATCCATCCATCTCTCTCTATCCATCCATCCATCCATCTCTCTCTATCCATCCATCTCTCTCTATCCATCCATCCATCTCTCTCTATCCATCCATCCATCCATCCATCCATCTCTCTCTATCCATCCATCCATCCATCTCTCTCTATCCATCCATCCATCCATCCATCTCTCTCTATCCATCCATCCATCTCTCTCTATCCATCCATCCATCCATCCATCCATCTCTCTCTATCCATCCATCCATCTCTCTCTATCCATCCATCCATCTCTCTCTATCCATCCATCCATCCATCCATCTCTCTCTATCCATCCCTCTATCCATCCATCTCTCTCTATCTATCCATCCATCTCTCTATCCATCCATCCATCTCTCTATCCATCCATCCATCCATCTCTCTCTCCATCCATCCATCCATCCATCCATCTCTCTCTCTCTCTCCATCCATCTCTCTCTCTCCATCCCTCTATCCATCCATCCATCTCTCCATCCATCCATCCATCTCTCCATCCATCCATCTCTCTCTCTCCATCCATGCATCTCTCTCTATCCATCCATCCATCCATCCATCTCTCTCTATCCATCCATCCATCCATCTCTCTCTCTCTATCTATCCATCCATCCATCTCTCTCTATCCATCCATCTCTCTCTATCCATCCATCCATCTCTCTCTCCATCCCTCTATCCATCCATCTCTCTCTCTATCCATCCATCCATCTCTCCATCCATCTCTCTCTCCAGCCCTCTATCCATCCATCTCTCTCTCTCTCCATCCCTCTCTCTCTATCCATCCATCCATCTCTCTCTCCATCCATCCATCCATCCATCTCTCTCCATCCATCCATCCATCCATCTCTATCCATCCATCTCTCTCTCCATCCATCCATCTCTCTCTCCAGCCCTCTATCCATCCATCCATCTCTCTCTATCCATCCATCCATCCATCTCTCTCTATCCATCCATCCATCTCTCTCTATCCATCCATCCATCCATCCATCCATCTCTATCCATCCATCCATCCATCTCTCTCTATCCATCCATCCCTCTCTATCCATCCATCCATGCATCCATTCCTCTATCCATCCATCCATCCATCTCTCTCTATCCATCCATCCATCCATCCATCTCTCTCTATCCATCCATCCCTCTCTATCCATCCATCCATGCATCCATTCCTCTATCCATCCATCCATCCATCTCTCTCTATCCATCCATCCATCTCTCTCTATCCATCTATCCATCCATCCCTCTCCATCCATCCATCTCTCTCTCCATCCCTCTATCCATCCATCTCTCTCTCTCTCTCTCCATCCCTCTATCCATCCATCTCTCTCTCTCTCCATCCCTCTATCCATACATCTCCCTCTATCCATCCATCTCTCTCTATCCATCCATCCATCCATCCATCTCTCTCTATCTATCCATCCATCCATCCATCCCTCTCTCCATCCCTCTATCCCTCTCTATCCATCCATCCATGCATCCATTCCTCTATCCATCCATCCATCCATCCATCTCTCTCTATCCATCCATCCATCTCTCTCTATCCATCCATCCATCCATCCATCCATCTCTATCCATCCATCCATCCATCTCTCTCTATCCATCCATCCCTCTCTATCCATCCATCCATCCATCTCTCTCTATCCATCCATCCATCTCTCTCTATCCATCCATCCATCCATCCATCCATCTCTCTCTATCCATCCATCCCTCTCTATCCATCCATCCATGCATCCATTCCTCTATCCATCCATCCATCCATCTCTCTCTATCCATCCATCCATCCATCCATCCATCTCTCTCTATCCATCCATCCATCTCTCTCTATCCATCTATCCATCTCTCCATCCATCCATCTCTCTCTCCAGCCCTCTATCCATCCATCTCTCTCTCCATCCCTCTATCCATCCATCTCTCTCTCTCTCTCTCCATCCCTCTATCCATCCATCTCTCTCTCTCTCCAGCCCTCTATCCATCCATCTCTCTCTCCATCCCTCTATCCATCCATCTCTCTCTCTCTCTCTCTCTCCATCCCTCTATCCATCCATCTCTCTCTCTCTCCATCCCTCTATCCATACATCTCCCTCTATCCATCCATCCATCCATCCATCTCTCTCTATCTATCCATCCATCCATCCATCCCTCTCTCCATCCCTCTATCCCTCTCTATCCATCCATCCATGCATCCATTCCTCTATCCATCCATCTCTCTCTCTCCATCCATCTCTCTCTATCCATCTCTCCATCCATCCATCTCTCTCTCCAGCCCTCTATCCATCCATCTCTCTCTCCATCCATCCATCTCTCTCTCTCTCTCTCCATCCCTCTATCCATCCATCTCTCTCTCTCTCCATCCCTCTATCCATCCATCTCTCTCTCTCCATCCATCTCTCTCTATCCATCTCTCCATCCATCCATCTCTCTCTCCAGCCCTCTATCCATCCATCTCTCTCTCCATCCATCCATCTCTCTCTCTCTCTCTCTCCATCCCTCTATCCATCCATCTCTCTCTCTCTCCATCCCTCTATCCATCCATCTCTCTCTCTCCATCCATCTCTCTCTATCCATCCATCCATCTATCCATCCATCCATCCATCCATCTCTCTCTATCCATCCATCCATCCATCTCTCTCTATCCATCCATCCATCCATCCATCTCTCTCTATCCATCCATCTCTCTCTATCCATCCATCTCTCTCTCTCTATCCATCCATCCATCCATCTCTCTCTATCCATCCATCCATCTTTCTCTATCCATCCATCTCTCTATCCATCCATCCATCTCTCTCCATCCATCTCTCTCTCTATCCATCTCTCTCTCCATCCCTCTATCCATCCATCCATCTCTCTCTATCCATCCATCTCTCTATCCATCCATCCATCTCTCTCTCCATCCCTCTATCCATCCATCTCTCTCTCTATCCATCCATCCATCTCTCCATCCATCTCTCTCTCCAGCCCTCTATCCATCCATCTCTCTCTCTCCATCCCTCTATCCATCCATCTCTCTCTCTCTCCATCCCTCTCTCCATCCATCCATCCATCTCCCTCTATCTATCCATCCATCCATCCATCTCTCTCCATCCATCCATCCATCCATCCATCTCTCTCCATCCATCCATCCATCCCTCTATCCATCTCTCTCTCCATCCCTCTATCCATCCATCTCTCTCTCTAGCCATCCATCCATCTCTCTATCCATCCATCTCTCTCTCTATCCATCCATCCATCCATCTCTCTCTATCCATCCATCCATCTCTCTCTATCCATCCATCCATCTCTCTCTCCATCCCTCGATCCATCCATCTCTCTCTCTATCTATCCATCCATCCATCTCTCTCTATCCATCCATCCATCCATCCCTCTATCCATCCATCCATCCCTCTCTATCCATCCATCCATCCATCCATCCATCTCTCTCTATCCATCCATCCATCCATCCATCTCTCTCTATCCATCCATCCATCTCTCTCTATCCATCCATCTCTCTCTATCCATCCATCCATCCATCTCTCTCTATCCATCCATCCATCCATCTCTCTCTATCCATCCATCCATCCATCCATCCATCTCTCTCTATCCATCCATCCATCTCTCCATCCCTCTATCCATCCATCTCTCTCTATCTATCCAGCCATCCATCCATCCCTCTCTATCCATCCATCCATCCATCCATCCATCCATCCATCCATCTCTCTCTATCCATCCATCCATCCATCTCTCTCTATCCATCCATCCATCCATCCATCCATCTCTCTCTATCCATCCATCCATCTCTCTCTCCATCCCTCTATCCATCCATCTCTCTCTATCTATCCAGCCATCCATCCATCCCTCTCTATCCATCCATCCATCCATCCATCCATCCATCTCTCTCTATCCATCCATCCATCCATCTCTCTCCATCCATCCATCTCTCTCTATCCATCCATCCATCCATCCATCTCTCTCTATCCATCCATCCATCCATCCATCCATCCATCTCTCTCTATCCATCCATCCATCTCTCTCTCCATCCCTCTATCCATCCATCTCTCTCTATCTATCCAGCCATCCATCCATCCATCTCTCTCCATCCATCCATCTCTCTCTATCCATCCATCCATCCATCTCTCTCTATCCATCCATCCATCCATCCATCCATCCATCTCTCTCTATCCATCCATCCATCTCTCTCTCCATCCCTCTATCCATCCATCTCTCTCTATCTATCCAGCCATCCATCCATCCCTCTCTATCCATCCATCCATCCATCCATCCATCCATCTCTCTCTATCCATCCATCCATCCATTCCTCTATCCATCCATCTCACTCTCTCTCTCCATCCCTCTATCCATCTCTCTCTCTCTATCCATCCATCCATCAATCCATCCATCCATCTCTCTCTATCCATCCATCCATCTCTCTCTCCATCCCTCTATCCATCCATCTCTCTCTATCCATCCATCCATCCATCCATCTCTCTCTCTCCATCCCTCTATCCATCCATCCATCTCTCTCTATCCATCCATCCATCCCTCTCTATCCATCCATCTCTATCCATCCATCCATCCCTCTCCATCCATCCATCCCTCTCCATCCATCCATCCCTCTCTCTCCATCCCTCTATCCATCCATCTCTCTCCATCCATCCATCCCTCTCTATCCATCCATCTCTATCCATCCATCCATCCCTCTCCATCCATCCATCCCTCTCCATCCATCCATCCCTCTCTCTCCATCCCTCTATCCATCCATCCATCTCTCGAACCATCCATCCATCTCTCTCCATCCATCTCTCTCCATCCATCCATCCCTCTCCATCCATCCATCCCTCTCCATCCATCCATCCATCCATCCCTCTCTCTCTCCATCCATCCATCCCTCTCTCTCTCCATCCATCCATCCCTCTCTATCCATCCATCCCTCTCTATCCATCCATCTCTATCCATCCATCCCTCTCCATCCATGCCTCTCTCCATCCATCCATCCATCCCTCGCTATCCATCCATCCATCCATCCATCCATGTGTATCTCAGTGCCTAATTGTGTTAGTGTGTCCTGGCTGTAAAGCGTCCCTGACCACGTGAAAGGCGCTACATAAATAAGAGTGACCATTACAGGCGTGGCTGAAATCATTATCATTGTACTTTGATAAAGAAAAGCAGAAGTTTGTGAGGTGCTGCATGAAGAAGGTTTGAGTTCTTACTGAAGGCAGCAGGGGTGAGGGTCTGGGGGTCGAGTAAAGCTGGACCGTCTCCGGTGGGGAGATCAGGACGAGTGTAGTCTCTGCTCTTATCGTTGTTGTATTTTACATTCAGGCTGGTGAGTTTGGAGAAGCTGATGCGGAGGGTGCAGCAGGCGTTATAGATGTTCTGACCATCCAGAGACTGACAGAGAAGAAACAGAACAGTGCTCTTCAGGTGAGTGTTCTTCAGAACCGACCCATGGACCATCCCTCACCCTCACATGTACCAGTGCTATAGAACAGGCTGTGGAACAGACCGGTTGGTTTATCTGATCCATGTGCTGCTGTAGGTTTGTACTCACCAGTTTGGAGTGCTGGGCGGTCATGGTATCTGGGTACTGAACGAGAGCCTGGAACTGGTTGTTTTTGGTAAAGGTGATTATCTTCAGCACCGTGCCAAACTTGGAGAAGATCTACAACACGAACAAGGACGTTTACATTCAGGCACATGAAGAACGAGCGGTAAACGGTGAAGACGTGGAAAACGGAGCTACGAGGTACCTGGTGCAGCACCTCCAGAGTAACGGGGTAGAAGAGGTTCTCCACAATCACTCTGAGTACAGGACTGTGGGTCCCTGATCCTACAGCATCTACGCTGCTCAGAGAAACGCCGGCCGTCTGGACCGCAGTGACCGCCTGCAGCGCCGCCTGGGCACGCTACACCAACATGATCAAATAAAAATAAAGAAATACATATATTATTTATCTGCTGCTAAACACAAAACTGTGAACAAGTGAACAACACGAAGGAGGCGGCGAGTCTCCAAGTGTGTTTGGTGAATCACTCAAAAGAGCCTGGGCTTTCAACCAGAAGGTTAAGGGTTTGAATCCCAGCCACTGGTGGGTTCCCTTAACCAGCTTGGCTCCAAACAAACTGGGCTGCACAAAAAAAGTTATACACCATGTGTGAACCATTTTCATAAACTTAACAGTTGAAAGCAAGTGAAGATTAAGGGCCTTGCTCAGGGGCCCGACAGAGGCAGCTTGGCAATGGTGGGGCTTAAATCAGTGACCTTCTAATCACTAGTCCAGTGTCGATCATTGAATTACGCATTATTGTCCCTTTTTGGAGTGGTCGAGGCACCGATGTGATTGGTGGTGGGTTCAGACAGGGCACAGCGTGACTCTCCATATGCAATATGCCAAGCTACCGCTGGCTGGTGAAAAGAAGTGGTCAGCAACTAAACACTACACGCTGCACACTCCGTGTGGGAATCAGGAAGAGTTGTAGCCTAGCGGTTAAGGTGCCGAGAGGGTTGCTGGTTCAAGCCTCGTTACTGCCAGGTTGCCCTTAACCCTCAATTGCTTAGCCTGTGAATGGAACCACTGGCAGGTGATAAGAAGCGGTTGCAGACTGGACGCATGTCGGAGGGCGTGTGGCGATCCGACTCTCCTCGTTGGATTGTGCGAGCTGCGGAATCACAATTGGGAATTATATATGACTAAATTGAGAGAAGAAAAAACATGGATCTGTTGCCGGCTGGTGAGAAGAGCCTGATGACATCACACCCATCTGAAAGGGCGTGGTTGTGTGTTTTTGGGGTGGACTCACCACTTGGTTGGGCGAGTTGTCGGTCTTTAACTCCTTGTGGTTGGAGTACTGCATGTAGACGGGGTGATTTCTGATGACCGGAGTGACGGTGGAGTAATAATTCACCATCGTCTGAGCCGAATCCTCAGTGTTCATCTCCAGAAACGCCTGCAGTCACCAAAAATATCAAGATAATCTTTATCAGGACGATCCCGGAGCAGAAAACATCTTACTAACGACCTGAAACGTGGAACTCACCTGGTTTTTACCCTTGAGCATCAGCAGGTTGGTGACTTTACCGAAGGGAAGTCCTAATGAAATCACCTCGGCTTCGTTGATGTCGTTGGGAAGCTTTCGGACGTGGACGACCCGAGAGGGAACGCCGGGACCCCTGATGTCACTTTTAAACTTCTTACTGTCGTTACCGTTGGCTAAAATGTAAGCACAAACATGCTAATCACAGTGAAACGATGGCGGCGGAAACTTCATCATTATAGAGACAGAATGGAGTCGTACCTGCGCCTGAGCTCATGATATACGGACCGTTAGATACGCAGGAGGAGAAGAGTTCGTCTGAGCTTCTCTAAAATCCAAACAGAAGAACACCCACGTCAGTTCATTCCAGGTGACCGGATCTAGCTAATCCAGGCTAGCAGTGTGTAGGACAACTCATATTTTGTCTAGGATTTTTCACACAATCAAGCATCCTACTGTACAATCTGGTCCCACTGTGGTTTACAAGAAGTACGAAACACCATGGTTTAAGATACGGCTGTGACACCTGAGCACCCAAGAATACAAGTCGCAGCGATGCTAATAGCCTAGCCGGGCACTTTAGACACAATCGACTTGTACTGAGGGAGGGTCAAATGCGCTAACTGCTGCTGAACACTGACTCCTACTGTCTGGTCGAGGCACAGGCATGAATGGTGGAGGAACACTTGGAGTATAGAGTCTCTATAAAGGAATCCACCACTGGCTAGTGAAAAGAGGAGCCTGATGGTAATAGGGGGTATGTGCCCGATGCTTTTTAAAAAATCTTTTAATCTAATATATTTGAACATGTCAACAGTGGTCCCCAACCACCAGGCCATGGAGCGGTACCGGTCCGCGGGTCATTTATTACCGGGCCGCACAGAAAGAATAAATAATTAGAGACGCTACAAGAGCAATTACATTTCCAAAACTCTTGGGGTGTTATTGTCTCCTATCACCACTAGGTGGGAGCAGTGTCTCATTGCAGCGTTAAAAGCTCAGGATTCACACTGATCTTCCATTCTATAGTTATTCAATATTAAATCCTCCCGCCCCCGCCGGTCCGTCAAATTATATCTTGTATGAAACCGGTCCGTGGTGCAAAAAAGGTTGGGAAGCGCCGTCCTACAGGGTTTAGTATGTACGTTTGAATTCACCAAATTCTATTAACCAATCGTCAAGAAATTCAATAAAACAAGATAAACAGGGTCACACGTACCACCAGAGCTACAGAATAGTGGTTCAACTGCATGTTTTTGGGGGGGTTGGGGGGTACAAATATTTTTGACTCACCAGGGTATTTAAACAGATTTTATGTTCAGTCCTGGTCTCTCCATGGCTACGTCCCAAACCACACACTACCCTAATAAAGCGCTGGTGTTTAACCAAGAGTTTACACGCCCCATTAACATTTCCATGGATACCAAAACAACAAACACAGCATGCTAGTGGATTTTACTGCGCAATCCATGTTACTACAGAGACCTCCCGATTAGCACGGTACAAGCTGCACTAGGCGTCTGGTATGGACCGACAGAAGATCTACTGTGGATCAAACTGCAGATGACTTTAATAATCCTGGTGAATGTGGCACCACACACAGTGCATCCAACATTTCTGTGCCCATGCAACTGTGTCCACCATCTGAAGCTCCTACAGTGTGCACACAGGCATCAGAACTGGGTGCTGGAACAATGGATGAAGGTTAGGTGGTCCAACAAATCCAGTTTCTACAAGATTATGTGGAAGAGATGAACCAGGATGCTCTGTAGATGATCCAACCCATAACATACAGAAGCTGAAAGACCCGCTGGTGACGCCCTGGTACCAGATACCACAGGAACCCTTCAGGTGTCATTGTGGGTCAGAGCTGCTTTGACAGCATGTCTCATCGTTTTGCTATTGAATTCGCCCCCGCTGTACCGATTTTGGTTTTTGATTATTGAAGAGTTGGGGTGTCCTGCATCTGCACCCTGAGAAATATCAGCTGATTCACACCATCGGACTGTAGACCATCAGACTCCCGGGCGGCTCATGGACTGATCACACGAGCACACGTCCACCAGAAGGTCAGAGAGGAGTGTGTTCTCACAATCACTCCACACTCACACAGCCAGCCCTTCAGCTCCAGGATCCTAATAAAGCTCCTCGATATGGTCGACGTCTGTGGGGTCACATGAGCTGATAAACTGGAGCTTTATTCTCTCCCTGAACACAATGAGCTCTGTTCACACCAAGAGAGGAGCATTGTGAGCTACAGCTGGAGCGCAAACACGACCCTCGTGCATTCTATCCATCATGCACCCTCGGAGTACGACGGGTCACAGCGGGGTCAGAAACATCTGATTTAGGGGTAATAAAATTATTCCATCAGCAGCTGAGATTAAAAGTTTACATACCATTTTCAATTCTACAGATCGGTTTTGAAAGGGGCCTGATGATGATTACTTTTGTAGTTGCTCCTCTGGTTCCCCCTTGTTTTTATTACAGTCCACATATTTTTGATAAGACTGAGATCACAACTCTGGGAGGCCGTTCCAAAAGCTTTGACGTGCGTTCCGGATTATCGTCTCGCTGAAGGATCCAACTCCGTCCAAGCTTTTAGAATTGTATGGTGACCTACGTGCACTATTATTCCAGTCGCCTTTACCACTTGTGGCAAAACAGCGCCAGAGTGTAATACTACCACCACCATGCTTCACAGTAGGCAGTGTTGTTGGGATTGAATGACTGACCTTTGTATCAAAGATAGATTTGGTCATCATTGTGTTCAGTCTGCTCTACTTAAGAAGTAAGATGATCAGAACTGTGAATGTGTAAGGAAATTCTATACTGCGATAGAGATTTAAGAACACGCCAACGTGTCCATATAGTTCAGCTACAATCCAAAGTTTCCAACAAAGCAACTGTACCACATTTTCACTTTATGGAACTGAACTGAAAGACTTTGGTTGCTTGACTGTAGCTGTACTGACGCTTTCTGCCATCCCGGTTTCACCACGTATTATTACTGGCTTCCTTTGGAAGAGGTGTGGGATGTAAATCCTTCCCTATACCAAATCTTTGTCCAATAGAAATGATCAAAAACCAAAATAGCAGCAGCCGGGACTCCTGTGGTCCGGTCAAGACCTCTGTATGAGTACTGGTGGATCCCTGAGTATAGCGTAATCCTGTGAGACTCCACTTCTGGCTGGTGTGCCAGAGGGGGTGGGTTCTTCCTTGGCCGGCATATGGTGGTGGTAAGCAGCAGAGGTGTTTTAACAGGGAATTGACCAGGCCAATTATTTGAAGCCAACTGGCACACACACACACACTTCAAAGTGCTTAAACGTTTAGCATAAATCTCCTCGGATAGAAACTGGCCTCTTGAGTATCCCATAATCTGGGTACATCTATGGATTGTTTACATTTCGGGGCTGCAGTGCATTATCCTACAGCTAGATACATTATACACTTGAATCCATCAACCTGCAGTTCAGGTCACAATTCAAACAAGTCAAAGTAAGGGTTCTTTCTCAAGGACTTGAGAGTTCCAGCATGATCATGGTGGCATCTGAACCTTTAACACCAGTCCAGTATAAACACAACGGGTTTTAACCTCGCCACCATTCTTCACCCTCTCAGAGGAAGGAAATACGGCTGCTCTGGAACAATGGTGGACGTTTCTAACTGAGAAAAGCTGCAGGACTGAAGCTGGAACTCTGAACCACCACCTCATCTGTGAGGAATGCAGGAGTCTGCTGCGTTCCTCCGTTTTGGAAAAAAATTTGAAGGAAACCAGATGGATCTCGACTCGATCTGCTCTGCTCTGGGTTTGGTCCTGTTCCCTCCCTTCATAAATGAGCACACGGACTGTAAACTAACGCTATACAAGACGTCAGATGTATACGTGTGGGGGTGGGTGTGTATAGATGGTATATAGCTGCACTTATGAGCCGAAATGTTAAAACCACACCCGCAGAGCGACATCTGAGCAACAGAAAATGTGTGTGCATGGTTTATCTGTAGAAGATTCAGCTCCACCACATAACATACATGATTTGAAGGACCTGCCGGTGATGTCCAGGTTTTTACAGCAGCCAACACAGGTGGTTTTAATGTTTTGGCTTATCGGTGCAAACTTAAATACGTTAATTATTTTATTTACCTTTTATGCACGCACACGTTTACCAAATCTACACAAATGCATTTTGGCTGCATCACTAAGCGCCGCAGGGACACCAACCAGCAATTCAAGGAACACCACGTTCACTTCTGATACGTAAGCTTTACTTTATGGTGAGCGCTAATCCAGCGGCCTCGGATCAGGATCATTACAGACTCACTAAAGCAGCAAGATACGAGCAGGATTTAGGAACATAAACGGATTAAAAATGCTCAGCGTGTTACTTTTAATTCTAAAAACAAACAGAGAGCCGAGACGTGAACGTACCTTTGTGCCGACTGTAGTATCATGGACACGACTGCGAGAGAAAAGAAGGAAAAAAAGCACAAATACTTAGAAGATACAAAATTCACTCACAATTTAAACTGTAAACCTTTAAACTAGGGCTGTCAAACGATTAAAAGTTTTAATCGCGATTAATCTCAGAATTTCATATAGTTAATCGCGATTAATCTCAGAATTTCATATAGTTAATCGCGATTAATCGCATTAAAAAAAATCTGTGTAAATGTTATAGAAAACAAGGATTTTTAAGTGAAATGTTACAATTAAAATGGTGAACACATTTTATGCTAAATGTACTGATGTTAAAAACTGCTGGGACAAGAGAAAACTGTAAGGGAGTTTTATTCACTCACATACTAGGCAGTAATACTATCCAATGGTTTGATGGACGTTTCTACACGAAGTGAGTGTGTTTTGACCCTTTGGGGCTTCCATAGTTCATGGACTAACGTGCTTGACTCAGCTGTCCGGTATTCTTTACCGTAACAGAATAAGTTTATTAAAGTGTTCTGCTCCCGACAACTTGTGAATATAGCGTGTATTTATTTCTTTATTATGCAAGTGCAGATGCTACGACGCTCTTTTACATTTTGTTAACAAACCGCAAATGAAAAACGGTGGCAAGTCCGACATTAAAACGTTTGTTTTACCAGTCAAGTCTCAACATGAACTAGAAATTGCGTTAATGGCACTATTTATCTTAATCGCGTTAAATTAAGATTGCGTTAATGCGTTATTATCGCGTTAACTTCGACAGCCCTACTTTAAACATCACAAAAACCTCATAAGAACATGAACTTCAGCCTGGACCTCATCTACATTTGGTTTATTCAGCTCTGTCCACGTTCCACCCCTGATCAAACCTCCAAGTTCCTCCAGGAACTGAAACGGTGGACTGTTTGTTTGTTTATTAGGATTTTAACGTGATGTTTTACACTTTGGTTACAATCATGACAGGAACATTAGTTACTCATTACACAAGATTCATCAGTTCACACAAGTTTATATCAAACAGTCGTGGACAATTCAGTATTCAGCTGTGGTGAGCCTGAACATTACAGCACTAATATTTATTTATTTATTTATTTGGATTTTAATGGCATGTTTAACACACATCTCATGTTATGGCAGGATAAGTATAATTTTTCTGTCTGCTTATTTTATCTTCATAATTTGGGCTATTAGAGAACTAATAAAGCAAATACAAACATTCCAGCATCGTGCTTCAGCTACAGTAAGACGTTCACACCGAGATCATTAAAGTATCTGGTGATGATCGCTTTGATATCGTTTAGATTTCTGGCAGCCCTCGCGGTTTTAATAACACGGTGCTGTGAATGTTTATCTACCACACTCCCGTACCCTCCCGTACCCTCCAATCTCTCTGCTAATGACATGAAGTGAGCAAGTGATCAAGGGCTGAAAGTGTATTTTGGACACTGCAGGACAGATCTAAACATACGTCTGAGCTGATTCTATAGTGATGAGTAGAAGAATACAGGAGACCAGCTTACTCTAGATCAGAGATGTAGCTGGATCCCAGAGGATACAAATCCGTCTCCAAACGTCTGGAAGAAAAACACAAAGAACGTGTTAATATCCAAAACAAAACCCCACCAGCACAAATACTCTACTCAGCCATTTGATTGAACCTACTTAGAGTCTAAATACTTGGGTATAAATAAGCTGTATATAAATAATGGTGTTTGCGTCGTATCTACTGATCAGTTGACGTGTTGAACTCAAAAATATTGCTAGATGACACTGTGGTTTAAAGAAAACAGCCAATCATCCATGAAAGCTGCATCATGTTTGTGATCTTAACTGTTTGGTACAGGCTCAATAAAAATACTGTGTGCACCGAGTTGGTTTAGTCCCAAGAAACTAAGAAATGCAAAGAAGTTAAACATTTTCTTCTTGGTGAGACCATTAAAGGGTTAAATCAAGACAATAAAGCCAGTAACTCAAAAACTGAGTCCTAGTTCTGCAATACACAGTCAAATATATCTGGACACTGAATTTTACAATGGACACTGGACGTCTTAAAGTAGCTTAACAGATTCCACATGCAAAAACCTATTGGGGTAGCACAGCAGTATAACCGGGCTCGAATCTCAGTAGTGCTCTCAGCCAGCTGTGGGGCCACACAGACGTGATTGGCCATGTCTGAAGCCCTGCGACAGATTAGCACCCAGTGTTACCAGTCATGACCCTGACCAGGATAAAACCACTGATGAAAATGAAACTTCCCTGATGAGCAGTCAAGAGCGACATAACGAAGAACATTGAAGTGGAACCAGACTCGGCCAGGACCTCCGTCCTGCTCAGGTGAATCGTATCAAAAGTTATAACGAATAAAAAGAATGAAAGTCTGTGGTAGAATAAAGTCTGACGTTGGGTTCTGGACATTGAGTAAAGACTCCATCATATCCGACAGTTCAGTAGGAACAAAGTTTCGGCCTCAAACCCGCAATCCAATAATTAACCAGGAAAAGCTGCCAGAACGGGTCCAGAGTCCAAATTCTTTCTTGTTTGAAGTGATGAACACGGACTTGGACTGACATTAAGCTCGATACGAAGTCTGACCTGGCTGATGTTACTACTGGCACTAATACTGGCACTAATGGGCACGATGCCCATATCAGAGAGAACATACCAATACGTACCAACACCATGATGCCATTTCTGCCAAGCACTATTACTTTTATATTGGTCTGTATTTGACT
The DNA here is from genome assembly GCF_030014385.1 of Trichomycterus rosablanca. NCBI lineage: Eukaryota > Metazoa > Chordata > Actinopteri > Siluriformes > Trichomycteridae > Trichomycterus > Trichomycterus rosablanca. The sequence goes on from NC_086007.1 coordinate 408,054, forward strand.
ATCAGGTCACAGTATCAGAAGAGAAAACTGATGAGATGTTGGATGATCAGAAGGTCACTGATTCAAGCCTGATTCAGACACTGCTGGGCCCCTGAACAAGGCCCCTGACCTTTAATTGCTTAAAACTGGTGCATCCCTTATGCTATAAATAAAAAAAATGAAAAGTAAAGTAAATATGTTATTATGTATTATTAATACACATTGTTTGAGCAGTTTAATTATTTAATGTTAGTTAACTAACATTTATATTTATTTAAATAAAAAAATTTAACTGACTTCAACTGACTTAATGAGCCATCCAGCCACACAACAGGTAGACACATTTTAACTAAATCTAAACCATTCAGCTATAAGTTTCTTTATTAGATTTAGCTTAATATAAATAACTTTGTATTATTATACTAATAATGTCATCAACAGGTCGCTAATACAAACTTCAGATTCATGTCGCTTCCGCGTTACTTTTCCCCACCCGTTTTCTGACAAAACCTGACTACAGCGCGCTGATTGGCTGGCAAAATCCCGCCCGCTGCGAGACTCCCGCTCTCATTCGCTAAACTTAATGTCAATAAGACTCACTACCCAATCCGGCACAAGAGGCGGGACTTATTAAAAACAGGTAGGATTAAAACATCTGAAACGGACATGTTGCAAAGCTGCTCTCTTCAACAAATTTACTCCAGATTATACATTAACACCAGTGTAAGAAAGCGACAGCGCGCACATATACACAAACAACAGGAAAACAGTGCGGAATCTGAGTTTAATGCACTTTTCTCGTGGTTAAACCTGGTTTCTGTTAGTTCTGGTCACTCACCCTTCCATGGCACTGCTAACCTCACCAGCTCTCTCAGCTAACCGCCGACTAACTCTTATATACTCACAAAATGGAGGAACGACGCCACGGCACGCGTTGATTGGTCAAATATTGGACTAGGGCGGGAACTTTGATATAATACAGAGGCGTGATTGGAGGAAGCAGTTGTCACTCTTAAAAGGCGGTATAAAACTTCTCTGACAGAACGTTGACTGTTTAAAATCTACATTTATATTTTATATAAAATACAGAAGATCTTTGTGTTTCACTCAATAATATTAATTCTTAAACAGTCTAAGAACACAAATGTACTAAATCCCTGTTAAAAGAAAATATAAACAGAAGAACAAAAGTGTTTTGTTGTTTACATTTAAATTTTTTATCCAAAGCAACTTACAATTATGACTGAACACAATTTTGAGCAATTGAGGGTTAAGGGCCTTGCTCAGGGGCCCAACAGTGGCAACTTGGTGGTGGTGAGGCTTGAACTGGCAACCTTTTGATTACTAGTCCAGTACCTTAACCACTGAGCTATCACTGCTGATTATTTAAGTAAAGTGAAAAGGTGGTGAAGGGCGTTCTGTTGAAGTTCATTAAACAGATTGGTTGTTATTACTGAGACGAGCATTAATGGCTGTTTTTCTTCAATCCTGTGTGGTCAAGACTTTCCAGACTTGAAGAGTGTTAGGTAGGGTGGCCACTTCCATAACCGCAAGAAAGGATATCAGACAACAAAAAGGAGTACATCAGACCCCAAATAAAGGACATCAGACCTCAAAGAAGGACATCAGACCCCAAAAATAAGGATATCAGACCCTAAAAAAGGACCATCAGACCCCAAAAAGAACATCAGACCCCAAAGAAGGACATCAGACCCCAAAAAGGACATCAGACCCCAAAAAGGACATCAGACTTCAAAAAAGAGACAGACCCCAAAAAACATCAGACCCCAAAAAACAACATCAGACCCCAAAAAGAGGAACATCAGACCCCAAAGAAGGACATCAGACCCCAAATAAAGGACATCAGACCCCAAAAAGAAGAACATGACAGTGGTTAGTCAGGATCGTGTCTACAGCACACAAAATTAAAACCTTAATTGATTTATTTGTGATGAAACTAAACTCAGTATAAAATCAGCACAGTAATGAAGGTTCTTCTCACCACATTTAGACTCGACTTGTGATACTTTAGTACAAAAATCCTGAAATTCATCTTTCCTGAATCTTCTAAATGAGTCGGTGCTGAGCGACACCCAGAGCTGGACGCTGGTTTTGGTGTGTCGACAGTGTGAACAATTGTTAAAACTTAGTAATTAACCAGCATTTCAGGGCCGGACGTTCCACAGTAAAGTGGTGGACGTCCTCACGGAGAGTGGCGGCTTTTAACCAACGTTTCTTCTGACGTGTTCAAAAGCCAGTAAGAACATTGATGTTTGAGGGGTTTTGGTAAAGGCTCTGTGCCACACAGTTTCTCCACATCAAACTATTTCTGTTGATCTTTAGAGTGCCACGGTGTGATGGGGGAGTAATATTTCCCTTTACTGGATTCAAGAGGAGTCCAAAACCAACATACTGCCTTCACCACGCTTTATAGTTGGCACTTTATGTTTTTCTGGCATTGCTAAACGTAAACATCTACTAAACACTATCTATCTATCTATCTATTAAAACAAACCATCAAGTTCATCATGATCTCTTCTGCTCATGTTGTTGTGATGGTGGCATCTTGTGGCAGTGGCATGTTGACAAGGACTATACTGTATCTCCTTCTTTCTGGTCCAGGTTTCAGCATGGGTGGTGGAGAATAAAGCAGTGGTGAAACATGAAAATGAAATTATGAATATTAATATGATTATTATTAATAATGTTGGAATCAGGATGTGTGTTGAACATCAGACGACCTTTTATTTCATCTATCGTAAACCTCATTATTGAAACATTCCTAAATATACACTTAAATATACACATATATATATTTTCTACCATGACGTAACGCACACGTGTGTACAAACAGTCCTCACAGTGATCTGAGATGAACCAACACAGAACAAAACACACAATGTGTACATTATAAAAGCTTAACAACTCTGTTATATAATCTGATAGATAAAGTAATATCCATTAAAAACGTTACAGTCAGAACAGTGAGAAATATTTACGAAATATTCATATTTATACCGAGATCTCCTTCATACTTCATTTAAAATCAAACAGGTGAAACAACACTGAACAACACTGTCCCGCTGTCTCTCACCAGCACTTCATTAGAGCATTACATCATGAAAATATAGACTTATATAGAATAGAATAGAATAGAATAGAATAGAATAGAATATATATAGAAATGTCAAGACGGAAATATAGAAAAATAGTAATAGAAATAAAAAAGAAGTTCATACTGGACAGTAAGATCTGGTACATACATACAAATACATGAGTATACAGGAAGTACCTGCAGTGTAAATACAAGAGCTGAAACGTTTGTGCTATTATTATGTTCATGTCCTCACACGGGGCACCAAATAAGGAACGAAATCCCTAAGTTCTTACTGTAACCATATTGACATCATCAACGTTGTCACATGGTAGTAATGATCATTAATGACATCATTTTGGATGTCAGCGTTTGTAATGGTAACCGTAATGACATCATTACTGTTATTACTGCAGGTACATCTTATTATATGATTAGCATATTAACGTCAGTACTTCTAATCATTTCTGTTCTGATTGATTACACTGCAGATATTCCCGGATTTTATTCTACAATATGGTATCTATAATGTTATATATAATATATAGTGCTGTCAGAAACACTTTGAACACTTTTATATGAGGGCAGAATATTTATTTAAATAAACTAGCTGTTTACTGTAGTCTGGTTGGCCCACATCGCTGGAGCTCAGCATTAATTTTTGGGACTTCATTCAGTACACTACTTTTCTCAGTAGTTTTTACTGTTTATTGGGGTATTGAGATGATTCTGTAGATGCTACAGTGCTAAACAGTTTAATTTTATTTTAATGTATTAATTTATTGCTTCTCACTTTTATCCACAAAGAGCCACAGTGGCTGCAGGTCTTCATGTGGACCATGCAGAAGTTTAACCTGAAAACCAGGACCAAGTGATAACGCAAACTGATTTTGTTATGGAATCACGTCCCTCTGCCTAGCCAAATATGGCCAGCAGAGAGAGCATGGAGGTGCAGCTGATTGACGTGTCGGTTCCACTTAACTGACAGTCAGCTGTTGTCACCTTGTTGAGTGTTAATCTGCTTCTGGTGGAGGTGTTTCTATTTGTTAAGGTTTCTTCCAGAGGGTCTCCTGCTTTCTCATGGAACTGTGCTGCCCTCAGTGTGGGTCCAACCTGGTCAATCTTTTATCTTTTCCTGGAAACCCAGCTGGCATCACCAAACTTTTTGGCCATCACATTTTCAACACTTTCTGGAGCGGGTCCCACACTTGGACCCACACTGAGTTGGTGCAGAGGTATGGGGTGCCGCTTGTGCATGCCCCACCCCGTTACAAGATCAGGTGAAGCTCCCGTCTGGTTTGTAATAAATCCTGCAGCTCTTTGTGTATAAGAGTGCGAATCTCTGGTTTAAGGGTCTAAAAAGAAGCAAAGTAATGAATCTGACAGCTGTGATAATAATAATATATTAATAATATAACGTATATATAACGTATATATAACGTATATATATAATATAGAGCCAGTGGAGCACTGGAGCTGAATTAACTCGTACGATGGAGTTCATCACATGCCGGTGGTTTCACTGTCGGTTTGTAAGTTTGTTTTACCGCGCTCACATGATGGTGCAGCACTTGCACGGCTGTTTCTCTTTCTTCGCCTCGTCCTTTTTGGCCTCGCCCCCGTTTCCGGCCTCGTCCCGATTCTTTTCCTCAGGAGTGGAGGTGGCACCGTTGGAAGGCGCCGTCTCCTCGTTCTGTCCGTCCTCCGTCACTCCTTTACTCTCTCCGTCGGCAATGACGACGAACTCGGCCTTCACCTCGTCCTCGATGCCCAGGACTTTCTTGGTCTCGTCCTCGTCCTCCACGTTTTTGTAGCCCATGAACACCATGGTGACCGGGTGGTCCGCGCTGGCGTTCTCGATGGCCTTCGAGTCCAGGTTTGGGCACTCCAGCTTGGCCTCGATGCCCGTCAGCTGCCTCCTGGTGCTGTTTTTGTTCTCGGCATTGTTTTTATGGACACCGTTCTCCACTAGAAAAGATAGCAAAATATCAACAACATCCAGAAACGCCACCGACTTCTCCGGACTCGAACTCATCTGAGACGGACTGAAGTAAAGAGGAAACGTGAGCTGTGGTCTGTCAAGCCCAGTCCATTAAATTAATGTAATTAAATAAATTCAGTGATAAATTAATGATATAAAGGGATGATATGCTTCAGACTTTGCAGCAGCATTTTAGGGAAGGCCCTTTCCTGTTTCAGAAGGAGCAAGCTCTATAAAGAACTTAAAGAAAAGCTTCCTGCACAGAGCCCTGTGCTCTGGGATGAATCGGAACATTAACTGATCAATCAGCGCCCAGCCATTCAACATCAGGGCACAAATTCCCACACACAGACACACTCCAAAGTCTTGAGAGAAGCTTCTCAGCTGTTGTTCTAGCTGAAAAGATCACATAGAGGGACGTTCGGCAAGCTCAAGGTCAGGCGTCCAAATACTTTTGGCTATATAGAGAATATAAATCAGTAATACTCACGTTTTCCAGGACCATCAGGCGTCTGAAAGAAGAAAGAAACTGGGTTCAACTGGGAATCACCAGAGTAAACAAACTGCTTCCATTAGGGGGCGCCACAGCAGCATTCATATGCATATTAGATCTGGCACAGTTTTTACACCGGACGCCCGTCCTGATGCCACTCTTCTACTGATCCGGGCTTGTGCCCAGCACTAACGGTGCACTGATGTGTCCCCACAATGACTAGATTCATGTAACACCAGACACCTTCTGTATTTATGAGCCCAGCCCGGGACTTGAAGCCCCAGAACTCAGGCAGGACCTGGTTCCTCTCAAGGTTTCCTCCTGTAATTTTAAGGGTTTTTTTCCTGCCACTGTCGCCCGTGTCCTGGATTCTGTAAAGCTGCTTAGAGACGATGTCTATAGTAAAAGCGCTATACACATAAAATCGACTTGATCTGAAGCAGTGCTGTTAGCAGCAGCGTGGTACTCATGGGGTATCAGCTCACCACTGCGACAGCGACTCCTACTGTCTAGTTGAAGCAATAGACGAGTACAGCGAGAGTTTCACAAACAGCTCAAACAGAAAATGTAAACAAACTGGGATTTTCACCTGACAGGTTTGGGTCTAATCCCACTGTAGTTCTGTTCAGGTGTGAGTGGAACAGATTAGCATTCAGCTAATCACTGTGCTGTGATTGCTAAATAAATAAACACACTTTTTATTACATGCAAAATAATAATAACTCACGTTTTGTTTATCTGTGCTGGGTTTAGATGCGGGAACTCCTGTCTCGAGCTCCTCGATCTCCTGCTCCAACCTGCAACAACACATCAAATCAGTGACCACAAATAAGTGGTTGTTAAAACAAGCTCTTGGTCAGAGGTCCACATACTTTAGATCATTTTCTGCAGGACTCATGGACTGTAAGTGAGACATAATGTTGAAATACTGGACTGTATTTTTCTTTTGCGCAAATTCAACGCATTGAGTGCCAAAGCCAACAAAGCCACCCCAAAACATCAGTGAGCCTCCTCAGTGTTTCACAGCGTATTGTTTCTTCTATGAAATCATTACACAGTTTAAGAGAATTACAAAAGAGAAGTGAAGCATTTTGCTCTAGAACAAAAGCCCAAACCAGCAGTTGAGAAATGTAGAAACCTCATGTAGAACTAAACACGCACCCAGATCGCTGCTCAGCCACTAAATGTGTGAAGGGAATCAATATTTCTGTCCACTTCATTTTTATTTGTTTTACTATTTAAAAACACTGTGTTTCTGTATGGAGAATAATGATGAAATGATGGTGTATGGAGAAGGAACCCACCTGAGAACGGTGTGCTCCAGTATTCTGGTTTTGATCTCGTCCTCATGCAGCTGTTTCTGGAACTCATTCTCTCCACTGGATGGCGCTCCATCCAACAACCAGCGCTCCCTCAGAGACTTGGACTAAACACACAGGAACAGTCATGGGTTATTCTTACAGTCAGATCCAGAAGTATTTAATCGGTAAATACAGTAAAAAAGCTTTAAAGAAGAGTTTTTTGTTATTTTGGACATACTCAATTCCCTTTTACACTCTGTGCCAGCTGAACATCACCCATTGTGGCAGCGAAGAGCTGCAGATTAACAAATGCCTTCTCAGACATGTGATGATGCCAGTTATTCTTCATATCCAGCAACGGCAGATTCTCAGTGAGTCACAGAGAAGCTTCTCACAAGGCTTTGGAGTGTGTCTGTGTGTGGGAATTTGTGCCCCTTCTGTAGTATTTGTCTGGCTATTTATTTGTGGGGTTTTTTACCTGCCACAGGTGAGTTCTCCAGTCTAGAGAAGAGAGATTATACTGATGGTGGCACTGTGCCCCCGATGAACCCTCTCACACCCCTCGGCATTTCTGGCACCCAGCCAGGTCAACAGCACAGCTGAGATTCAAACAAACCCCGGTTTAACGGTAGTACAGCAGGTATACTATACAACTGAAAGTATGTGGACACCTTTCATTGACGTGAAGTTGCCCTTTCCTTTTGAGAAGGCTTTATGTGACAGTTTGGAGTGTATCAGAATTTGTGCTAGTTCATTCATTTAAAGACGGCAGAATTTGTATTACTGGGTGCTGATTGATCATTCGGTCAGTATTGATCCCTCCCATCACCGATACCATCCACAGATCCAGCGTTACCCAAGACGTCATTCTTCAGGACGGAACCACCACAGAACGAGTGAGAAGAATTTGAACTGGGATTCTCTGTGTCCGTACGAGCTAGAGCGGTGCTGGATTGGCTGTAACGTGACATGGTGATTCACTCTCTCCCCCCGTAAATAATCGATTATCGGTCAGGAAGGGAAACGAGAACCCATTACACTCCCATTAACTTCTCACGGTAGAGCATTAGACTAATGCAGGGCACTCAGAGGCCGAGAGGAAACATCAGCACGGGCGCCGGAGCAGAACCCAGTTAACGTCCACGTCTACTCACACCGGGTCTCCAGCTCTCGCTCATCACGCCCGTGTGTAAAAATAAGAAGCTAATTTATCTTCACTTACACGACTAATAAAAATAATAATCTAAAAACATCTCATCCAGCGCAGCGCTCCATCACTCCTCACATCAGATCTCCAGCTCTGGAGCTCCAGTTTCAGACTGAGCTATCAAACTGGCAAACAGGCACCACAGGCTGTGCCTGAGGGAAGACAGGAGGTTCATGGGGTTTCAGTGCTGCCCTACAACTGTGCCCTCGCAGTAGTGATGGATGACTTGTGGTGTCTCTCTGTACGCAATACGAATCTCAGTGAGACTCCACTACTGCCAGCAGCTGTAGGTCAGCATATGTAGTGTAGGGGTGAGTGATAGTCTCAGCTCTCCTGCACCAGTACAGGGGTGGTGCAAGCAGAGTGGGAAATGGCTATGATTAAACTGAAGAAGAAAAATAAAGAAACGTCCCAAAAACATCTAATTACAAGTTCCAGGCTTATAATGCTGAAGATTAAAACATGACCATGAGTTTTAATGGTTGAGAACTTCTAATGGTCTAATGGTCCTCTAAGACCAAAGATTTTAATGGTTGAGATTAAGACTAAGACGAGACCAGGACAGGACGGTTCTGAGACCAGCAGCAGGAACTCTGGGTAAAGAAAGCATTAGTGATGAGTGTGTGGATCTGAGTGATGAGTGAGTGTTTGTTCTTCTGTCCGACACCGTGGATCAATACACACTTACATTATCAGTAAACACACACACACACACACACATGCACACTAAGTATACACATATACGCACATACATTAACACCCAACTGTACACAAACCCACGTACACACTAACACACACCTACACTAACACACACCTACACTAACACACACGTACACATTAAAATCTACATGTGCACACATTCACTAATACACACTTGACACTTTAACATCCAAATGTACACAAATGCACATAGACACTAACACAAATACATACACACACCTACACTAACACACACTAAAACCAACATGTATACACACACCTACACTAACACGTATACACTAATACACACATACACACTAACACACACATACAACTTAACATCCAAATGTACACAAACGCACATACACTGTACATACACTCACCTATACTAACACACACATACACAATAACACACACACACATACATTAACACACATACACTAACACACACATATATACTAACACACATGCGTATACACTAAAACCTACATGTACACAAACACTAACACACACACATACACAATAACACACACATACACACTAACACCCACCTACACTAACACACACACACATATATATACTAACACACAAGAGTATACACTAAAACCTACATGTACACACACAAGCGCACACACACACCTACACACTAACACACACGTATACACTAACACACATACACACTAAAACACACATATACACTAAAACCTACATGTACACACACATACACAGACACACACATACACACTGAGCTAATCTATGAGCTAATGGAACATACATTAAGAGTAACTTATAGTTTTTGAGAGGAAGCAGCTTTACTTCATCTCACAGCACAGGAAGCTGTAGTTATGAATCCCCCCCCTCCCTCTGTCTATCCCCTCCATCTCTATTAGTTGCCTGATGTTTGACAGTGTAGGAGATCTGAATGTAAACATGTTTAGAGATTCGAACCTTCAGATGTTGGAGTTGTCTGCGTTCATCCTCCAGCTGTCTCCTCTTGTTCTCAATTTCAGCCTGCTTCTTCCTCTTCTCCTGAGAGACACACACGAGACGGAGAGTGAGACAGTGAGAGAGAGACGGAGTGAGGGAGAGCTGTAGGTGTATGGGTGGATCATAAGTATTGGGACGGGTGGAACAGTTAAACGCTGCTCATTATTAATAATTCACACTAAAGTGATGGTAACGACGAGAGGAAACGAATCAGCACAAATCCTCTAAACCTGCAGCAGCGCTGGTGCTTTACATCAATCTACACAAACCTGGATTCAGCAGCCGCTCCTACTCTGGGTGTACATACACCTGCAAGTTAGGGCGCATTCACATCAGAAGCAGTAAAACCGTTTTTGTTCTGCTGTGTTGTTGTTTCCTATGAAGACTGTCTCCTTCTTTTACTACATTAAACCACGTTAAGCTTTATTTTGAACCAGAAGCGTTTTAGACTCTGGGAGAAGCTGATTCTGATTCTCAGCGTTTCTCAGAAGCTGGAGCTGTAACACAAGTTTAAAAGTGAAACAGGGAGGAGAATCCAGATAAACACAGATACATGTGGAGCTGTAACCCTGGATCTGACACTTATTCCACACTGATGCAGATTCAGCTCAGATTCACACGCTGATGAGGGTTTACTGATCAAGCCGAGAGCTTAACAAAGTGACGTAAAGTTCCCTCTATATGACCAAAAGTACTAGGACACTCCTTTTTAACCAAGTTTAGGTCTTTTTTAAAGTGTGTGTGTGTGTGTGTGTGTGTGTGTGTGTACGTACAGCGATGGCCTGCAGTCGCTCCTGCTGCGTCAGAGCCTCCGACATCCTGCAGAAAAACAACAAACAAAAATTAATATTAATATTTATATTAATAAGTTTGATCTGATGGTTTATTATGTTTGATAAACAAATCTGATCCGACAACAAAATGTGATTGATGATGGAGGTTTTGAATTCCACAGTAACCAGAGTGTTTAATGCATTAGGTAAAAAAAACCTTCTGCACCTTTTACTCTGGTAAAATCACTGTAACCTTGGGATGAAATTTATTTACAGGAATCAATAAACGTTCTGCTGCTTCAGCAGACAAAAATCCACCAGTTACTGAGTAATAACCACAGAGAGTAAAGTCTGTACCATGACAAATTATCTCAGATAAAATACAAACATAAAACATTATTAACACACTGAAAACCACCTTAAACCGCCTATAGAATCAAAAACAACAGCAGAACGAAGGAGATCTTTGTATAATTGTGATGCATTAATAACCACGTTTTAATATAAACAAAAGCAGAAACAGTTTTGGAACTGAATCAAAACGACGTCACGGCTCATTAAACGTAAACTTTTATTTACAGAAATTTATAAATACATAAAAACTCAGAGCCTCGTTCAGATCGTGTGTTAATGATTCACTATATGGAACAAAAGTATTGGGACACCTCTTTCTTTCCTAATTCTTGAGTTCTTATATTTTAAGCACACTCATTCATCAGATCTGTGATGTAAAATAAACGATATGTCTCTGTTATATATGTGATGACAGTTTAGGGAAGGACATTTCCCATTCCAGTACGATTGTTCCCCTGAGCACGGAGCAGGTTTGGTGTGGAGAAACTATACAGAGCCCTGACCTCTGACCTTTAATCCTGCTGAAAACCATTGGGATGACTTGGAACACTGACTGCACACAAGTGCCTGACCTCTCAAGTGTTCTTTTGCCTGAATAGGCATAAATTCCTACATGCACATTCTAACTGTAGTAAAAAAGAGGGCGGTGCTGCTACCATATTGGTTTTTAACAAGCTCACTGTAAGGCATGATGGAGATAAAGAGCTGGCTTGACTGTGGACAGTACTTCTCACACTAGCATCTTTACTCCAGACCTAATTCTGTTTACATCTCAGCTTTGGTAGATTTGGGCTTGTTAGAAGGATGTTTTAAGCCTGGGTTCAGCTGGACTGTTCCTGTAATGAAGACGTCCTCACCTAAACGAGGCCCGGAACTGACCCTGGGTGCGACGACAAATGTTCAAGGTTAAATCTGACCTTTATTAAGTGAATGAGTGAGTGCAGGAGAGACGAGATGAGAAACGAGCAGTGAGAGTTTAGTCATGGACGATGATCTCTGGAGTGACGATGTTTACATTCCTGCTCACATCCAATCCAGATGTTCTTACATCCAGCTGAACCTGAACCTGCACTCCAACCTAAACCTGACCCTGATCCTGATCCTGACGTTCTGCTGCACAAACTCAACCACATCATACACCACACCGTCCCACTGATAAAACCTGAACCTGCTCCAAACAGAAACGGTGCTGGCCGAGTCCACAGAGACGTTCTGATCACACAGCGTTCACGTTTTTATTCATTCAAATATTTAAAAAAGAGATCAATTATAAAAGAGAGTCTTAAACAGAACAAAAAATGGTTAAAAGTTTTTGGACGGTGCTGTTTCTGTTCTAATCATTACGTCAAAAACACAGTCGCAGAAAATAACTAAAATTCACGTCCCGAACTTCTGACCCCGACTGTAACCGAATTTCTGTTATCGTACGTTTTGGGAACGTGGCGTCCCTGAACTGAACCGAGGTGAGAACGTTTAACAAAGAATCACATTAAAGAACACAGAGAGAAACATTCATAATGATTCACACACACACACACACACACACACACACACACACACACACACACACACACACACACACATCGTTATCAGATGTGGAGGAACTCCCTGACCTCAAACCCACTCAACAGCTTTGGGATGAACTGGAAGAGCACAGCCTGTTTAAATTAAATGGGCACAAATTCCCACAGACACACCTTAAAAATGGAAAACACAGGGCCATATCATATATGGAGAGACACACTATGCTTCATGTGACCTCCACCACTGCTGTGTCAGCTCCTAGACCAGCTCCTAGGGAAGTTGTAGCCTAGTGGTTGAGGTATTGGACTAGTAATCAAAAGGTTGCTGGTTCAAGCCCCACCACTGCCAGGTTGTTTCTGTTGGGCCCTTGAGCAAGGCTTTGTATAAAAGCGTCTGCTCAACGCCGAAAATATAAATGTAGATGTAGACCAGCCATAGAGACCACAAACTGCATTAGAGATGAACCACATCTGCTCGCCCCTCCCTCAGTCAGTCACCTGGAGATTGGAACTCATCCTGAACATCATGGTTTTAGAAGGGGACGTCCAACATGCTCACAGTCAGGCGTCTACATACTTTTGGCTGTACAGTGTGGTTCTGTGTAATGTTGTTTTTATTATTAAGAGCATTCGTGCTGTTCCTGACCTGCTCCTCATTAACAGAGCTTCTCTATCTCCACGCCGCTGCAGGGACCAAAACAAGCTAACCGGCTAATCACATGCTCCAGTGCTCACAGCTAAACCAGCAAAACAGCGACGCATGACGACGTTCTGAACTTCAGTACAAACGTTCACGTCTGAGAGAATTAAACAGATAAAACGGTTGAAGAAACATCTACAGTGCTTTAGAGATGAAACCAGGAGGACCTGAGACCTCCAGAGGGTCTGAATACTGTCATCAACAAGAGATTCCAGTGTTTGATGGACTGATGGACGTTCTTCTCCAGAACTTCTTCCTCACTCTAGATCAGGGGTGTCCAAACTTTTCTTGTTGGGGTTCAGATGAAGTAAAGATAATAATACAACCACGGGGCCACAACCACGGGGCCACAACCACGGGGCCACAGAGTCTTCAGTAATAAAAGAAATAAAATTACTGTATAACATCTGATCGATCGTCCACAGTGTCGTGATTTCACTCACCAGTTTATAATCCTAACCTCAGAATTATTACCCTTCTTTAAATGAAACATACCCACTTCCCTTATTCTCAGCGCTCCTGAAATCTGCGTCTAGTTTTCGTTTCTCTGGAGCCGCCGCGTTTATCCAGGAACTGGGGAACATTAATGTAGGTGTGACGTTAATGTTTTGAGTCGGGGGGGGGGGGGAGAAGACGGGGAGAGTTTTAGATCTGGTTTATGTGAGAGCGCCACCCAGAGGTCAAACAGTTCAAGCAGTTTTTGATTAATAACCTGATTAGTAGCGGCACGAGTTTCATTTTATTTCTAAAACACCTCGCAAGCCGTTTCAAAAAAAGAGTAGTTTGGACGTCCCTGCTCTACTACAAATACACACCAGTACAAGAACCGATCTTCTAGAACCCTGATAGAACCAAAGTTTGTGATCAGAACTGAAGAACTGAAGGTTGTTCTGACAGACTGAGCATCAGTACGTTCTGTAGTAAAGAGCTGATGAAGATCTTCAGTCATGCTGCAGAGAAGAACCTTGATGCTCGTCTTCCTCAGCTTCTGATTGGTGGATTTGTGGATGTTATAAGGGTACGGGGTGCAGAACGAGGTTTGATGAGTTCTGTAATGCCTAGTTCACACTACACGATTTTTGCCCTGATTTTCGCTCGGCGACTGGTCGGCGATTGATTTTCCGGGTCGGGAGCAACTCAGCGTTCACTCGGCGATCAAAACTCGGCTCTCAGTCGCTATGTGTGAACTATCCAACAACTCGACCCGACCGGCTCGCCGACCGCTCGGCGACCGGATCGAGTTTTCTAGCACGTCAGATATCTGATCTCAGATGGGCAACTGGGAATGAGTGACATGTCGAACAGCCAATGAGAACACAGGATACGGTGTGAGGGGAAATGCAGGAGAGGATATAGTTTATATCAGGATACACCGGCACACACACGTAGTATTTCTGATTTGATCGTCCTCTACAAAACATAACACCCACGCTGCATTACAAAATTATTCATTAACATCCACTTTACTGCAGAACAAGCCATATACTGTTCGTGTTGCCAAATCCACTCAGATTCATTTATTTTTCCTCTTTGATTTTACGCTGCACATCAGACCACAAACACTTTGATCACTCGCTACTTGCTGACGTGCATTTTTGGACGTGGTGTCACTTCTCATGTGTGTTTTTGTTTAAAAGAAGAAAAAAAGGAGACCAGAGAAGCTCGCCTGCGATTCCAGTTGGTGATGGATGGTGTAGTGTGAAACCCCCTATCGCCGATCAGTCGTGTAGTGTGAAATATTCACCGACTGAAAGACTCCCGGGTGCAAGAGATTCAGTTGTGTAGTGTGAACTTGGCATAAGGTAGACCAGGGCTGATCTGAACCCAGCAGTGGGGTAAAGCTCATTAAATACGGCTATACGGCTAAAAGTATACGGACGCCTGACCATGAGCCTGTCCAACATCCCAACGGTAATAAAACAGACGGACCCTCTGTGTGACCTTTTCAGTTAGGACAATAGCCGCTGCTCTGAGAAGCTTCTCACAAGACAAGACTGGAGTGTGTCTGTGTGTGTGTGGGAATTTGTGCTCTGATGTTGTACGGCTGGGCGCTGATCGATCAGTCAGTGTTCCGGTTAATCCCAGAGCTGTTGAGTGGGGCTGAGCTCTGTGCAGGAAGCTTTTCTTCACGTCTTTATAGAGCTCGCTCATGCTGGAATGGGAAAGGACCTTCCCTAAACTGTTACTGCTTAGTCAGAAGCTGATTTATTACACTTGTTAGTGACTGTTGTGGCTAAAATGTAAATTCAGTCATTAGATGGGGCGTCCACATACTTTTGTCCATATAGTGCACACACACACTTTCTTGTGTTGTATTTACTGGACCTGTACTGGTCAAAGAATTTATGTTATTAATACACGAGGACCGAGATTCATTCATCACATTTATTTAATTACTGTGTGTGTGTGTGTGTGTGTGTGTGTGTGTGTGTGAGTGTTAATCACAGACGATTTAATATTTTACTGAGTATCATGTTGTTTACGTTCCTCCATTCATTATAGAGAAACACTGAGGTTCCTGAACCACACACACACACACACACACACACACACTCACGGCTGAACATGTGTCTTCATTCAATTCAGTTCTAACATCATACTCACATTCCTCAGTTCTGAAATCATAGATCCTAAAATCCCTGTACCCCTCATAATCCCGCAGTGGTACAGTACAGGAGGATGAGGGAGGATGAGGGAGGATGAGGGGTACAGTACAGGAGGATGAGGGAGGATGAGGGGTACAGTACAGGAGGATGAGGGAGGATGAGGGGTACAGTACAGGAGGATGAGGGAGGATGAGGGTACAGTACAGGAGGATGAGGGAGGATGAGGGGTACAGTACAGGAGGATGAGGGAGGATGAGGGGTACAGTACAGGAGGATGAGGGTACAGTACAGGAGGATGAGGGAGGATGAGGGAGGATGAGGGTACAGTACAGGAGGATGAGGGAGGATGAGGGGTACAGTACAGGAGGATGAGGGAGGATGAGGGGTACAGTACAGGAGGATGAGGGGTACAGTACAGGAGGATGAGGGGTACAGTACAGGAGGATGAGGGAAGATGAGGGAGGATGAGGGGTACAGTACAGGAGGATGAGGGGTACAGTACAGGAGGATGAGGGTACAGTACAGGAGGATGAGGGAAGATGAGGGAGGATGAGGGGTACAGTACAGGAGGATGAGGGGTACAGTACAGGAGGATGAGGGAGGATGAGGGAGGATGAGGGAGGATGAGAAGTACAGTACAGGAGGATGAGGGGTACAGTACAGGAGGATGAGGGGTACAATACAGGAGGATGAGGGGTACAGTACAGGGGGATGAGGGGTACAGTACAGGAGGATGAGGGAGGATGAGGGGTACAGTACAGGAGGATGAGGGAGGATGAGGGGTACAGTACAGGAGGATGAGGGGTACAGTACAGGAGGATGAGGGAGGATGAGGGGTACAGTACAGGAGGATGAGGGAGGATGAGGGGTACAGTACAGGAGGATGAGGGGTACAGTACAGGAGGATGAGGGTACAGTACAGGAGGATGAGGGAGGATGAGGGAGGATGAGGGGTACAGTACAGGAGGATGAGGGGTACAGTACAGGAGGATGAGGGAGGATGAGGGAGGATGAGGGGTACAGTACAGGAGGATGAGGGGTACAGTACAGGAGGATGAGGGAGGATGAGGGGTACAATACAGGAGGATGAGGGGTACAGTACAGGGGGATGAGGGGTACAGTACAGGAGGATGAGGGTACAGTACAGGAGGATGAGGGAGAATGAGGGAGGATGAGGGGTACAGTACAGAAGGATGAGGGAGGATGAGGGAGGATGAGGGGTACAGTACAGGAGGATGAGGGAGGATGAGGGAGGATGAGGGGTACAGTACAGGAGGATGAGGGAGGATGAGGGTACAGTACAGGAGGATGAGGGAGGATGAGGGAGGATGAGGGGTACAGTACAGGAGGATGAGGGAGGATGAGGGAGGATGAGGGGTACAGTACAGGAGGATGAGGGAGGATGAGGGTACAGTACAGGAGGATGAGGGAGGATGAGGGAGGATGAGGGAGGATGAGGGGTACAGTACAGGAGGATGAGGGTACAGTACAGGAGGATGAGGGAGGATGAGGGAGGATGAGGGGTACAGTACAGGAGGATGAGGGAGGATGAGGGAGGATGAGGGAGGATGAGGGGTACAGTACAGGAGGATGAGGGAGGATGAGGGGTACAGTACAGGAGGATGAGGGAGGATGAGGGGTACAGTACAGGAGGATGAGGGAGGATGAGGGTACAGTACAGGAGGATGAGGGAGGATGAGGGTGAGGGTACAGTACAGGAGGATGAGGGAGGATGAGGGAGGATTAGGGTACAGTACAGGAGGAGACCACGTGTCGGAGGGGGTGTGTGTTAATTACGACCCTCCTCTGTCAGGTTTGGAGTAGAGAGGAAGTATAATTCAATTGGGGAATTGGATATGACTAAGTTGGGAGATAAATTGGGGAAAAATACAAAACAATTCTAGGAGCAACAACAGCTCAGCCGAAAAGCCACACAGGCTCACAAAACATCCTGTCTCAAACGTCTACGACTGCATGTTCACAGCTGCACACAGGTCTGAGATCCAGAGACCAGAGAGGAGAACCTGTAGTGTCAGCTGTGAAGTGTGGTGGAGGAGTTATAACGGTGGTGTTTAACTGGATTAACGTCCATAAAGAACTGGTTTAGTGAGTCACGACCTCGACTGAATATTTCACGACTGAATAAGAGTGCATCACTGCAGTCATGGTCACAAATCCAGAGAGGAGCTTCTCAGCGGACACATCTGCTGGTCGCATTAGATCCTCCACAGCTGGAAGCTCTGAGCCGCTGGAGTCAGAAACCTGATCCGTAAATCCCAGAGGAAACCACTCCACTACATTGTTCTCTCGGACTGCATGACGTCAGGCAAGAGGAGCGGGGCGGGGCGAACATGCTAATGAAACACAGAGGCTTCACTGATCTGCTCTGTAACCTTCTTATCTGCTGAGAGGAATTCAGGGAGGTGGAAGATCTGCTCAGCGTGGACGTCACCGTCAGGGAGTCAGATCAGCACCCGGGAGTCCGGACTGATACACGTGAACTAAAGTATGTGGACGCTTCTTCTAATGACTGATTCACGAGATTCAGCCTGAACGGTCACTAACAGGTGGAATAAATCAGTTAGTTTAGGGAAGGACCTTTCCTCTTCCAGCATGAAGAAAAGCTTGAGTGTCCTGCACAGAGTCCTGAGCTCAGCCCCACTTAACAGCTCTGGGATGAAGCGGAACACCGACTGATCGATCAGCACCCAGCCTTACAACAGAACAGGCACAAATCCCCACAGACACACTTCAAAGTCTCATGAGAAGCTTCTCAGAAGAGCGGCTGCTGTTCTAGCTGAGATCACACAGAGGGTCCGTCTGCAATAATACTGCTTGTTTTTAAAAGTCTCAGTTGATGTTCCGGTTCATCCCAGAGCTGAATATGATTTCCTTTATATGACTGATTTATTACAGCTGTTAGTAACTGTTGGTCAGTCATTATCAGGGGCGTCCACATACTTTTGAGCGTGTGTGTTGGTGGGAGTAAACAGGAACAGGATGGTTCATGTCAGCGCTGAGAGCTGTCGGTTCAAACCCTGATATCAGGATCACGCTGATACCCACACCAGCAGAACTGGGTGAGGGGTCACCAACACACCGGGGGCAGGAACATCGTCCAGAACTGTAAACCACAAACCAGTCATTCACTCAGTGTCTGTTTTTACCACCGGTTTATCCTGGTCAGGGTCACAGTGGGTCTGGGGCACTGGACGAGAGACAGGAAACACCCCGGACAGGCCGCCAGTCCATCACAGGGTCAATTCTAGTAGCTCCAGTTTGTCCTGACTGCATTTATTTGTCTTGTACTGTGAAGGAAACCCACACAGACATGGGGAGAACATGCAAAACTCAAAATGGCAGAACCCAGGACCTTCTTGCTGTGAGGGTTCGAATCTCAGCAGTGCTATCAGTCGCCGGGCGTCGACACAGAAGTGTAAAACAGAGGACAGTCGGAGCTCAGCGGTTAGGGTGCTGAACTAAATATCAGAAGGTGGCTGGTTCAAGCCCCACTTCTGCCAAGTTGCCAGTGTTGGGCCCCTGAGCGAGGCCCTTAACCTTCAACTGATTCTGTTGTATTTAGTCACGTTTGTAAGTTTGGATCAACTAAATGGCAGTTGTAGCCTAGTGGATAAGGTACTGGACTAGTAATCGAAAGGTCGCTAGTTAAAGCCCCACCACTGCCAGGTTGCTGCTGTTGGGCCCTTGAGCGAGGCCCTTAACCCTCAATTGCTCAGAATCTCATTGGTGCTATCAGCCGCCTGGCATCGACACAGACATAGATCGTGATATAGAGGGCTCGGCGCTTAAGTGCTGGACTAGTAATCAGAAGGTTGCTGGTTCAAGCCCAACCTCTGCCAAGTTGCCAGTGTTGGGCCCCTGAGAGAGGCCCTTAACCTTAAATACAACCCTTAATACTCTGTTGTATTTAGTCATGTTTGTAAGTTTGGATCAACTAAATGGCAGTTGTGGACTAGTGGTTAAGGTACTGGACTAGTAATCAGAAGGTCGCTGGTTCAAGCCCCATCTCTGCCAGGTTGCCACTGTTGGGCCCTTGAGCGAGGCCCTTAACCCTCAATTGCTTAGACTGTATACTGTCACAGTACTGTAAGTCACTTTGGATAAAAGCGTCTGCTAAATGCTGCAAATGTAAACGTAAATGTAAAAAAAATGTGGACGTGTGAAGGTGTTTCCGGGTGGAGCCAGACCCACTGCGACCCTGACCAGGACAACGCAGATGTGTTAAAAATTAAAGACGAAATGAAATAAACAAAATTAATTAATTATTTTAGTTTAAACACACGACTAGTAAAAACAGTGATTCATGCTTATAGGGATCAATAAAGTAATCAATCAATCAATCAATCAATTAATCAATCAGTCAGTACTGGACAGTAAACTGTTTGATGCAAAAGTTTGTACACCCCCTCCCCCATTGAATAAACATCAGAGTGAAAATTAGTGGAAGAAAATTCTGCACATGTAGCTGATTTTTCAATCCAAAAGTGACTCTGACTGCTTCACTACAAGCAACCGGGGGCTGAGGGGCCTCGCTCAGGGGCCCAACAAGTGCTAACCTGAAGGGAGGGGTGGGTGGGGTGGATCGAACCTGCTTTGTTCTGTTCAATCTGTTTACTAGTCAAGTATTTTAACCCCTGAGCCACTCAGACCTACATTTCTGCACCAGTACAGCCCATAAACTCACAGTGACACGTGACTCGGTTATTATTAATTATTATTAATTACATTTCATTACATTTTTAATTGCATTTTAATTACAAATACAGGAAATGACGTCCTGAAAACCTGCTGAAGTTTTTCTCCCTACAGGAGAATCAGCAGCACAAACGAGGCTGCCAGTACAGATCAATAAATGACCAAAACAACACCTACACCCCCCCCCCCACACCACCACCACCACCACCAGCACCCAACACACCTACTGCACTACATTACCACAATAATAACCGAACATACCTGAATAATCCGTGCAGCACCAATCACACATCCACTGTGTGTGTTATCAGAGGAGCTATAACTGTACACACACACACACACACACACGCGCGCGCCATGTTAGAGCATCCCACCCATCACACTCACACACACACACACACACACTTTAAAATAACACCGTGTACCACACACAGCCCACGCACGTCAGTGTTTCGGGTTTCAACAGGGTGCAGATCGAACCCCGAATTATTTCATCCGTTTGTCTGTGCGACCGAACGGACACGCGGACGCGCGCGCGCACACCGGGGAGGTCAGTGCGTTAACACGCGCGCGCATTCGACCTAATATTTCGTTAATATTTCGTTAATAATTGGGTAATAATTGGGTGTGTACTCACTCGGTCAGTATGGCGGTTCCTCCTCCCGCTCCTGCCCTTCAAATCAGAGAAAATCCCGAACCCGAGTCTCTGGATCTGAACCACCGGCGCGCCAATCCCTGAAAACACCCAACTGATTCTGTTCTAATCCCACAAAACACCGCGTGTGTGAGTGTGTGCGGTGTGCATGTGTAGGATGGAGTGTGTGTGTGTGTGAGTGTGTGTGAGTGTGTGTGTGTGTGTTACGGGGAGCGACGCTCCACCGACAATGAGCGCGCACACACGCACACGAGCGCACACGCCCCTCGGTCGGTCCCTCCCTCTGTGTTCAAGATGCTTTTAGGTTCATGATATCATGGTACAAGCACAAATCAGAAAAAGTTGGGACAGTTACATTGACTTGAATTTTATTTGAGCGCAGACAGGATGAAGCTGAGATATTTCATCTTTTATCTGCTCAACTTCATTTCATTTATTAATAAACATCCATTCCTGCATTTCAGACCTGCAACACATTCCAAATAAAGTTGGGACGGGGGAGATTTAGTGCTAGTAATGAGGTGAAACACTAAATAATGATGTGATTATAAACAGGTGATGTGAACAGGTGATTGTGATCATGGTTTGGTACAAAAGCAGCATCCAGGAAAGGCTGAGAGTCTCTGATGAGTAAAGATGATCAGAGGATCCAGTTTGTCCACAAATGTGTGAGAAAATGATTGAAATGTTTAAAAACAATGAACCTCAAAGAAAGATTGGAAGGGATTTGCATGTTCTCCCTCTACAGTGCAGAATATCATTAAACCATTCAAGGAATCAGGAGGAATTTCAGTGTGTAAAGGTGGAGGTTGCAGCTTAATCTGAACGCTCGTGATCTTCCATCCCTCAGACGCCATCAAGAACCTCCACTCAACACTAGCTGATATAACCACATGGGTGAGGGATTAGTTTATCAAACCTTTATCAGCTCTACAATACAGAGTTACTGCACTAATCATACTTAACACTTTACTGTGCAAAAAAGAAGCCTTATGTTAACCATGTCCAGAAGCGGCGTCGACTTCTCTGGGCTCGGCGGCATCTAGGATGGACCATCACACAGTGGAAACGTGTATTGTGGTCAGATGAATCAGCATTCCAGAAGACGAGAAGGACTGTCCAGACTGTCATCAGCAACAAGTCCAAAACCCAGGGTCTGTCATGGTATGGGGGTGTGTCAGTACCAGGGTCTGTCATGGTATAGAGGTGTGTCAGTAGCAGGGTCTGTCATGGTATGGGGTGTGTCAGTACCAGGGTCTGTCATGGTATAGAGGTGTGTCAGTACCAGGGTCTGTCATGGTATAGAGGTGTGTCAGTACCAGGGTCTGTCATGGTATGGGGTGTGTCAGTGCCCTTGGTAAAGGTCATTTACACTCTGTGATGCAGCATTAATGCAGAAAAGTACGTTGAGATCTTAGAGCAACATGTGCTGCCTTCAAGACGTCGTTACAAAGGCATGGCTGAGGAAGAAGAGGGTACGGGTACTGGACCGGCCTGCCTGCAGTCCTGCTCTGTCCCCAATAGAGAACTTGTGGAGAAAACATAAAATATCTCAGGTTCATCCTGTCTGACATCAAAGTCAAAGTCAATGTAAGAAACTCTGTGTCCCAACTTTTTCTGATTTGAGGTCGTATTTAGGGAATCCAGAAAGGAAAACCTCCCTCTCTGGCACGGCTGCTGGCACAGAGTGGGCACTGCACAGCAACAGGTCAGGGTGGCTGTGGAATGTACCCTGGACAGAGCGCCAATCTCTTAATAATAATAATAGTCACTCGTCTAAGAGCAACCAATCCACCTTCTGCATATTTCTGGGAGGTATGTGGAAACCAGAGTGCCTGAAGGAAAGCCAGGCAGGCAGAGAAAGAACATGCAAAACTCCTCACAAACAGAGATGAGGCAAGGTTTAAGGCCAGGAGGTGTGTGGCACAAACAGCCCCCACTGTACGTCTACAAACCTTCGTTTCAGAAAAGTTGGGACGCAGTTTGGAACGATACAAACACAAGCAGCGGTTGTTAATATAAAACCAGCACTAATACACAGAGTTAAATGGTTTTATTTAATATAATATATAATATAATATCAGCTATCTTGCTTTTATCCCAAATATTTGCTCGTATGGTCTAAAGAGTTGGGACAGGACCAATTTAACACTCGGTTCTTAGTTTATCACTAAGTTTTGGTTCTCTATGAGCAAGGATGGGTCTTGAAAAAGCACCAGAAACTGATCCCACAGTTTAAACCTTTTAATTGCAAGGATTTCAATTATTTCACCCTCTACGGTGCATAACACACAAACGGTGGCTAGGTGGGTAGCACTGTCGCCTCACAGCAAGAAGGTCCTGGGTTCGATCCCCAGGCGGGGCGGTCCGGGTCCTTTTTGTGTGGAATTTGCATGTTCTCCCTGTGTCTGTGTGGGTTTGTGTGTGTGTCTACCCTGCGATGGACTGGCGCCCCGTCCAGGGTGTAACTGTGTGCCTTGCGCCCATCGAAAGCTAGGATAGGCTCCAGCACCCACTACCCCCCGCGACCCTGATTGGATAAGCGTTTAAGAAAGTGAGTAAGTGGATCAGTTGGTGTTTGTTGTTTAAGAAAAACAAGACAGTACCATCCTTCACCACTAGAGGTCAGCATTACCCCAATAACCCTACTGTCACCATGGTTACCAGTCTGTAATCCACTCTCATCACCACTACATATGATTTGCAGCGACCCTGTTGCTCTGAGGGGGGCAAAGGGATGAAATCTGTGCCAGCTAAATGCCAACCGGAGTGTAACCGAGCCAAACATTCAGGCCTGTAGAGCAGGATCATGCACTCGCCTACATGAGGAGAAGATGCTGCAATAAATAAATAAATAAATAATAAGTCATGATTATAGAAGTATTTACTTTTATTTTAGTAAAAGTTGAACAAGGTTTGATAAGAAAGAAGTTTTAGTTTATAATATAAAAAGAATTATTTTATAATTGAGCAGACGAGAATAAATAACTGCACATGCAACACAAACAATTCAACTAACAATTCAACAATTCAACTCTCAACTGTTTCTGTATTAAAGAGCTAAAATCACCGGCCTTCCCTAACCTGATCAGTCCGGTTTGTTTAAATCTCCGTTTGTTTAAGTGAACAGAAACGAGAGGAATTTATTTCAGCACCTTTTTTACAGACGTCGTTTATATAACACAAACACTCCAGTTCCTCCCGGTTCATCAGATTTACTCTTCTATTATCGTGGTTCTGTTTCTGATGGGGGGGCTCGGTGGGTAGCACTGTCACCTCCTCACAGCAGGACGGTCCTGGGTTCGATCCCCAGGTGGGGCGGTCCGGGTCCTTTCTGTGTGGAGTTTGCATGTTCTCCCTGTGTCTGTGTGGGTTTCCTCCGGGAGCTCCGGTTTCCTCCCACAGTCCAAAAACATGCAGTCAGGATAACTGGTGACACTGAATTACCCTGTAGGTGAATGTGTCTGTGTGTATGTGTGTGTGTGTGTGTATATGTGTGTGTGTGTGTGCGTGTGTGTGTATATGTGTGTGTGTCTGTATGTGTATGTGAATGTGTGTGTGTGTATATGTGTGTGTATATGTGTGTGTGTGTGCGTGTGTGTGTATATGTGTGTGTGTGTGTGTGTATATGTGTGTGTATATGTGTGTGTGTGTGTGTGTGCGTGTGTGTGTATGTGTGTGTGTGTGTGTGTGTGTGTGTGTGTGTGTGTCTGCCCTGTGATGGACTGGCGCCCTGTCCAAGGTGTTACTGTGTGCCTTGCGCCCACTGAAAAGCTGGGATAGGCCCCAGCCCCCCCCCCGCCGCGACCCTGACTGGATAAGCAGTTAAGAAAGAGAGTGAGAGCTGCATTGAGGGCCACCTCTCAGGGGCCACAGACTGACCCGGCGTTCACATTAGCAGGTGATCGTTCTTGTGTTTGGTTGCCGCACTCCAGAGTCGACTGAATAATACAAACCCAGTTCCAAAAGAGTTGGGACAGTAAGAAAAACACACACATAAGGAACGATTTCACTCATTTGTGCTGCAACAGCGCCTCCTAAAGTCCAGCAGCAGACGGTGCAAGTGGTGGATAAACAGATAAAGCAGCTCGAACCGCTGTGTGTGCTCAGAATGTCAGAGAATGCCACCGCCGGTCAGAGTAAAGACGTGTACAGGGAGTCCAGACATGTCGGTGGAGAAGTGCTGTGGCTCAGAAGGTTGCTGGTTCAAGCCCCACCATCACCAAGTTGCCAATGTTGGACCCCTGAGCAGGAACCCTCAATCGCTGGACTGTAATTAGCTCAGATAAAGATGCCTGCAAAACGCCAGAAATGGAAATGTGATCAGGCAGCGTGGCCGTTGTTTATCAGCAGGGTTCACCAGAGTGATTTAAAACAAATAAAAACATAAAGACGATCTGATGTCACACCAACAATAATTTCGTCTCAGTTTAACTTAGAAATAAAAATGAATACATGAATATATTTTAGTTAAACCTTCGCTGGCTTGTTGATAACTGGTGTAACCGTCGTTGGTCATGGACTTGTGGACGTGATTTGGTTCATCTGGTGATGAAACCAGGTGAAACGTTTCAGATTTCCTACGTTTATTTAAAGTTTGGCTGCATTTTTTACTCATTTTCTCGCCGCTGGTATAAAATCGTTGTTGCATCTCGTCGGCTGTGCTGGTTTGCTCAGTTAAATCATCCTGCATGGGCGCATTCACACCGGACCCAGACTCGCTCATGAAACGAAGCTCCTCCTGAACTCCATCTGATCCATTTCAGATCTTCAAAAACAATACACGACACCTTCTTCATCTTCTGCATGAAACGAACCTGCTCAGGTGGTCGAGTCTCTTCTTCCACATCCATAATAAACACATGAACTATTTACACCAAACCCCCAGCGGGCCGAGAAAACAATCGACTCTTCTTTAGTCCTACAGGCTTTGAAACTCTTAAAACGTCTTAAAATTGGATTTTGGACCTTCAGATGCCCCTCGTGTTCTAAAACTCATTAAGTATTCACGCTGAACCCCTTGTGGAGGACTTCAGGTAGTTTCATTGTCTTCTGTTGATATTCATGAAAATGTCACGTTTAATAAAACCTCGCTGGGGAGAAAAAGAGCCGCGAGTCTCAGGTCCAACCGGTGGACATGATCTTCCACTTCCAAACTTTCACATTCCAGTAAAATACTCTGAACCAAGGATCTCCAGATCTCCTGAGTCGGTCTTGTTCTCTTCAATTTCTCCAAATAAAAACACGTTCCTGACCTTCCAGCGAGATGAAGAACCTTCAACTGTAGGTCTCAGTTTTCCCAGTGGCTCAGATCAATAAGTTACTCCCCATTACATCCCAAAAACACGGAACCCCACTGGCTAGAGGATGAAGACAAGTCTTTATCCTTTGATGACGTCTGGTCTCATCTCCAGACTCTCCCTACGACTAACCAGCGATTCAAGACAAGCGCCTCTGATTCCCCGAAATACACAAACTATTTACACAGAACATCTTCTGAAGAAACGTCTTCTGAACATCTTCAGGACTCATCAAGCTTCCACTCTTAAGATGTTCACTTCTAACATCGACAAAACCGAAAGTCTTCTTCTCTACAACTCATTAAATATTCAGACTGAACCTGACATCTAGCAAGAAGACGTGAACGTTGGATCTACAGACTTTGCTTTTTAAATTGCTGGTCTACATCCATATCATCCTCGAGAGGCTCTGAAGGTAAAAAAAAAGAGTAAAACCAAGTAAGAACCGTGCTGTCCCATGTTCAATCAAACCCCAACTTTTCCAAAAAGTAGAAAGTCTTGCTTTTCTTGGTTGGCTAAGCCACTTGACCCCTTATTAGAACATCTACACAGTTCCATCCCACTTCCATCCTTGCTTTCTTATTAAACCAAGCCAAGAACCATGCTCTCCTTCTTCTCGGCTCTAAAACAAGAAACAAACTCTGAAAGTCCAAGCCTTCGTCTAAAATCTGCTGGTCTGCTTTCATCTGCCCATTTATGAGATCCATGAGAGTGAAGAGATGATGCGTCCAGAGTGAAGAACACAATGGTTGATCTACAAAACCTCCATCTTTAAACTGATGGTCATCTTTTTTTTTCTCAAGGTTCTAAGATACAAAACAATCACATCAAACTTCACTCACCACACCCCAATATCCCCATAATGCTTAAAAAAGAGCTTTCAAGCTTCTCCATCATGTATTCACACATAAAACTTCTAGAATTGCTAGAAAAGGACACGAGCTTTCATCTCTCTGCTCTTTTGAAGGTTCCATTGGTGTCAGGTAGAAAAACAGAATCCTTTCCCATGCTAACCAAAAATGCATAGTGTTTTTAACATCAATAACATCCTGTCATATAAGAGTCTTGTCCATTCCTGTAACCATCTGAAGAACTCGTCTTCAGATTGCTGGTGGACCTCCAGATCCTGCTTTATACAAAAGTTAAGCTGCTGACCCCTCTGACTGACATCCAGAGGTACATCCAGCCCTAAAGACCGTTAAAGGCTTCCATCCTTATACTACGGGTCTATCTGCATGTTCTTGAAGAAGTGGTCGGGTTCTGGATGGGGCTGACCAAGATCCCATGCCTTGGCCGGGATTGAAGGTTTCCGGTGGACTTGCGGGACCAGATCCGGGTGTGGCGGCGGTGGCATTTGTAAACCGAATGAGTCGGTTTTGACAGGTCTGTAGTCCTTCCTGGGCAGGGTTCGACTGCTCTCCTGGACCTCCGTGCTTCCGTTCGAGCTGCGTCTCCAGTCCCAGGTGCTGGAGCTGACGGACGATAGACGGACGACCGGATGATGGAGCGCGTGGGCATCGACCGTGACGATGCTGCTTCTGTCTCTGTCGGACGGCGGGCGGAAATACGGCGACTCTGTGCTGGATGCCGCACTCGACGTGGTGCAGGACGAAGCCGTCTCAGAAGACTTGGGATTGGTTAGGAGTTGTGGTTGGTTGGGCAGACATGGTGGCTCTGGGGTTTCCTCTGGTACTGGACCCGCGTTTTCTCTCATTGAAAGCCATTTAGCTCTTGTTATGGCACTTTTTGGTGATACAGGTGGAGGTTTGGATGCTTCCTCTGGAATGTGAACCATCTGTGGAGCAGCAGGTTTTGGTGGAATCAGGACTCTGGAGGCCGCAGCCGCCTGGACATTGGGATAAAGGGAAGACACCAGGTCCAGGTCTTCTTTAGAGCCTTCGTTTGATTCTTTTACCGTGTCGATGGAGCCACCGTGCTGGCCGTCGTCCCTCAAGCTCAAGCTTCGCATCTCCACGGATTTGTGCTTCCACTCGGAGACCAGCTGCTTGGACGAGGGTACGTGGAAGGTCATGTGACGCTGCGCATGTTCTTCAATTCCGTTAGCATTGGCGCTCGATCTAGGAAGAGTGTTGCTAAACGTCAGCATGGTCTCTTTACCCATCGGATTTCTGGGTGCCAGAAGCTCGACGTCGGCGCTGGCTCGCTTCAGACTCCCCATCGAAGCTTTCTCACGCCGGACTTTACGGTTGAGGCCGGCGACGTCCGCCGGGACAGCTAGTTCATCGTTGCTCTCGGACGCATGTGTTTTCTGGTAGACCGAGTCATGGCCACGCTGGGTTAAAGCCAGAAGAGGGTCTTTCTGTGGTGGAGGAGGCTTCTTCAATATCCGGGGGGTTAAATACTCAGAAGGTTTGAAGTTCCTGACCGCATACAGAGCCTGGAAAGAAAGAAGGATGTCAGCGCACACTCACATCCAACTACTCATACACACAAAGAATTAAAGCATTACAGCTAAATGGGCTGGTTGCTGTGACTTCTCTGTGTCCATAGAAATAGGGCTAGACCACATGAAATAGTGCCAAGGAAGCACTAGTTTGCCATGTTAAGAATACAATCCATGAACCATCAAACGACAGGTCTGCTTTTGATTAGAAGCTACTAGAAAAGGTGTCACTGTCCCCAGTCAAGCAAGCTTTATATTTCTTTAGGCCACGGCAAGATGGCCTATGAACCCGGTATATACAGAGCTCTCCCAGCTGCAGGAGCAGCGACTGCCTGATCAGTCTTCTGCAACTCCAAGCCTTCATGCCTTCTGCTGGCCAAAATGGCAGTACAGGTGGGCATGACTCTGTAACCCGCGGCCTGTTACAGCTGGCACAGGGAGCTTGTCTAAAGTATTAAATGCAAGGGTGCCAATAATTGTAGCGCATGTGACTTTGTTAATGTAAGAATTTTAATGATTTATTGATGCCGGGTGGTTTTCTCTGAATAAAATGACTTTAATTACGGACTGGTTTGGATTTTTAGCAGCCTGAGATGAAGCTAATTCTCCAAACGCTGAAGTTCTTATAATCTTTCTTACTCAGCTGTGCCAGGGATGCCAATTTTTGTAGAGAGGACTGACAGGCATGAGTTTCCAGTGGGACAGGCCTGTTTCTAGTGGTGCGCACGCTGTAACTAGTTGTTTGTAGCCGTTAGCTAAATAACTTTTTTTCGCAAACGTATAACTTAAAAATTTATCCTGTGCTTATAGTTAATATAGAGTGTCTAGATTTATACTGTTTTATTTTGTTTATCTCAAAATGGCGCTTGTGTTTCCTGACATAAATCCCTGCTTGTTCTCGAAGTCTGTTACTAGGAAACTTGTGCTACTGCCGTCCGAACGAAGCGTGTTTGTGTTTGTTTGTTTTGTACTTGAGCGCATAAACACCTTATTCGTCCAGAATTAAAACGTTTTCTGTCCGAATGAAGCTTGTTTTGTTTGTTTTTGTTTTCCAGCTTATCAACGCCTGTTTCGTCCGGAATCAAAGCCGTTTTTCTGTGACTACCAGCAGAAGCGCCGGTGAATCCAACTTAAACAGCAACTCCAAAGCTTCATTCAAAGCTAAGTACATTTCTCTGTTACCATGGCTCCTGCAGGTGCTTTATATCCTCGTGTTAAATGCAGCATGTTCAGTTATTCTCTCTGTCGTTAGTGATAATTGTACGTGTGATAAGTGTAAGATTAGTTGTTAGTCTGATGGAGAAGATTTCAGTATTAGAGGGGAGCATTTGGACTTTAGAACAGACTAGTAGTAGTGAGTGCTTAGATGCAGCTTTAACAGTCCCGAATGCCAGTAGCTCAGGTGTAGAACCCCAGACTCCGGCATTAGAGCCCTCACACCTTTTGGCTACCCACCAACTATTCCATCAAAACAGCTCTGACCCGACCAGACACGGACCCCAGAGATAACCGCCTCACCCCAGCTGTAGGTTACGGTTTAAGTAACGTTACCAGATAAACGGCGATTCCGGCTCCGATGACGAAGCCCACGTAGACGTCGATGGGGTGGCTGCGGTACTGCGTGATCTGGGTGAGACTCGCCAGGGCGGCCGCGATGGCGAAGATGAAGACCAAGACGGGCTTCAGGAGCTTCGTACTGTCCGAGATGGTCGAGTTAAAATACATCTGCATAAAAATAAGAAGAACGTGATGAACGCCATCTTGATTACACAATCTTGATACACTATATGACTCCCACAGACTCGACCAATCATGTCTGTTGGGCGCCCAACCAGGCCGGCAGCACCTCTGAGACTCTCAGTAGACGTGGACTAGCACTTCAGGAGCTCTGAGCCACCTGAACCCCGTACAGAGACACGGTTTAGTCTTTATGAACTCGCCCAGCCTGTGATGAACCTTTAAACAACTTTTCTTACATTATATTTCTGCATTCTCTCCTTTTCTGTCCAATTTAGTCATATCCAATTCCTCAGGTGTATCTCCTCTACTGCTGCAGACCCAGACCCTGACCAAGGAGAGTCGTACCTAACACACACCCCCTCCAACACGTGTGTGTAATTTCCTGCCACTTCTTTTCCCCTGCAAGAGGCGGGTTCATACTGTACTGAGAGTCACGCACTGCTCTCCGTTATTCACCGTCTCTGTGCAGCGCCTCCACCAGCCAGCAGAGGGCGCTAATGCAGCAGTAATGATAATTCCCTTCAACTCCTCCCACTTGGAGAACATTAGCCGATCACATCTGCATGTAGGAGCTTGTATAAATCTTCCTCACCAGAAGACTCCACAAGTGTCCACATACTTTTGGCAGCACTGTAGGACACTTTACTAAACAAATCCGAGTGAAACCGCTGTGCGCTCGTTGCTTTGCTTATCTGTGTTTCTTTACAACGCACAGCAGCTAGCGTCTTCATTAGCGCTCAGCTCTCCACACGGAGCTCAGCGACGCTGCGCTAATTCAAGCTGACAATCATGAATCCCTCTGCCCTGAGGCGGCGGGGGAGGGGGGGCTGACGCGCGCTCGTCACTAATAAGCTAGCATGCCGATGCTAACACTGAGCTTACTGAGGTTTTAATCCGGATCGTGACGATGTTAAAGAGCGATGCTTACAGATATGTAGACCGCCGCAAAGCCCGAGAGTGTTGCATGCTGGGACGGGAAGGTCTTCCTGATAAGAGAAAGAAAAGGAAAAGATGTGTTAGCGTAGCATAGCACAGCATAGCATAGCATAGCGCAATCACAGGCAGGTCTGAGTGATGATTAATGCTAAGCTAATTATCCATAAATGTCACACTGATGGTAAACAAACCTGAACACGTTACCAAACAAAAACACAAAAATAAACAAAAACAATCAAAACACAAAAATAAACAAAAACAAACAAAACACAAAAATAAACAAAAACTAGAAACAAACAAAAGCAAACAAAAATAAACGAAACAACAAAAAACACCAAAACAAACAAAAACAAATAAAAATAAACAAACAAAAGCAAAAATCAAACAAAATCAAACAAAAAACAAACAAAAGCAAACACTATTAAATGTATAAAAGCAGCGGTAGGTTTGTGCTTAAGGCACTGGACTGGTGATCAGAGGGTCGCAGGTTCAAGCCCCAGATGCTGTAGATGTAAATGCTGTAGTATGTTGGTGCAGGAGGTAGGGATGGACTCCCGGACCGAGCAGGTGCAGGGCGTGGTCACCTGGCGGACTGGATGGCGTAGTGGTCGCGTCCCGAGCAGATATCCTGGGTGATGTAGGGCTCTGTATGGCAGGAGACCCCGGGCAGGGTGTAGTTGGGTTTACACACGGTGAGAAAGAAGGGCGTGTGGTAACCCGTACACAGCTGGATCACATCTGTAACCAGCGCCGTGGAGCACAGCCCGAACACGTGGACCCCTAGAGAGAGAGAGGGAAGTGCAGCTTTCAAAAAAGATGGGACAGCGGGAACAATCAAAATAAAATCACTCAGCATTGAGGAGCAAAATCTTTCATCTGCGTTAAATTAAAGTCAGACTGGCACCGGCACTCTCTTACTGCAGAGCCACACTGTGGAAACACGTGCAGAAGGTGGATTGGATTTTTGGTGCTGAAATGAGCATGTACGCCCCCAGAAAAGACGCCGTCTGGATGGAAGTGCATGAGTTGAGCCCAGAGGAGCTGGTGGTACTCCAGGACCAAGACCAGGATCCTCTGTTGTTCCTCTGAAGTTCTTACGGAGTTCCTCTGGTGGTCCTCTAGTGTTCCTCTGGAGTTTCTCTGATGTTCCTCTGGAGTTTTTCTGGTCTTTTCTGGAGGTCCTATGGAGTTCTTCTGACGCTACTATGGAGTTTCTCTGGTGTTCCCCTGGTGTTCCTGTGGAGTTCTTCTGAAGTTTATCTGGTGTTCCTCTGGTGTTCTGTACATGAGGACGAGTAAACAAGATGAATTACCTACGAATCTGACCGTCCTGCGCAGGAAGGAGTTGAAGTTCCAGCCACTGGCGTTGATGGTTCCTTCAGCTCCACGAAACTTCACCCTCGACTGAGTGCAGTAGATCAAAGCTTCAGCTACCATGATCTAACACACACACACACACACACACACACAGATCAACAGTCACTAACCGCTGTAATAAATCACTGATATAAAGGAAATGAGACGTTTGTTCCTGCTGCTTTCAGGTCGTCCTGCGGCTCTGTTTGATTGTCCATGTGTGTTGTGACGTGTGTGTTATGTTGTGTATAACTGTTTATCGGTGTTTATTACCGATGCAGCGGGGCCGGCGAAGGCCAGGCTGAGCAGCATCAGCAGGGGGATGAGTTCGTCTCCCGTCTCCACGTACGGCTTACTCAGGGACTGGTCAAAACAACGGAAACCCGACTTCACCGGCTGCAGAACGTCGGTCAGCTCCAGGAAGTACAGCGAGATCATGGAGGAAGCCACGATGGGTAACTGAGAGAGACAGAGACAGACAGAGAGAGAGAGTTTCCAAAAGTAAAATCAGAGTTGTTGTTTTAGTGGGTTGCTAGGTTGTTGCTAGGTGATTATTATCTCATTTAAGGTGGTTGCCAGAGTGTTCGTGGCGGTTGCTATATTATCACAAGTGGTTGCTAGGTGGTTGCTATGGTATTCCAACTTTTCTAGTTGGTGCACAATTATTAATTGGTAGGAAAAACTAGAGAGATATAAACAAACAAGCTGCTCATACAGTCTATTTTATTTTATTCAGAAGTATTTGGACGCCTGACTGTGAGCTTGTTGGATGTCCCATTAAAAAAACAAAGCGACCTCTATGTGACCTTTCCAGCTAGAACAACATTCCAGTACAGAAACGATAAATGTTTTTAACTGTCCTGATTCCTTTTTCTTACCTGAGAGCTTCACCCATCACCGTTAACTGCTGGAGCAGCTTGTTTGTTTACTACCCCTGACATAATTAGCATTAATTCTTCTTTCTGTACAGGCACCCTGAGCAACCAGGGTTCTTACACAGCATTGATAACACCGTCCTTCAGTCCGGTCTCTCCCACCCAGCAGACTGGAGGCCAATTATGCCTGCAGAGCAGAGATTCGAACCCGTGGTGTGCTCGCATCTGCACCTCTTTATAAATAATAAAATCTATATTTAATTCAACTTCTGGCTTTTGAAAACAAGACGGCATCATGATCCTGATCAGCGTGCAGTATCTGAAACATGAGGACATACCTCAACAAAGTAGAAGCAGGGCAGCAGGGTCACGCTGTCTTTAGGAGCTTTTTTGGCTTTGTTGTCTTTTGGAGACATGGTCTTGGTGCTGGATCGAGAATAAGCTGCAGATATACAAAATAAACACAGAAAATAATCATTATTTAACTGATTTGTGATCAACGTAAACGTTTAAATTTCTCCATTGCTGAACCACTGCGGATGAATAACAGAAGTGCAGCCCAACACCTTCAAGAGAACTCGATCAAACGGTAAGTCTATTTCTGAACCATCCACTCTCACAGTTTGAGGTGTTTTGTGAGGGTTGTGAGTGAAGCCCTCCTGGTACAGAACTGAGTTGTAGACACACACTGTGCATGGCCGAATCCTGAGGTGACGTTTTTCTGGCCTCCGTCCGTCCCTGGATCGGTCTCAGGATCACACTGAGGATTCTACATTGATCCAGATGAATTGTGGGAAATGTTTGTTCGATAGTAAGCAGTGTGAGTGGTGCACACTTCAGCTCACTCAGACTGTCGGACTCCAACATGGCAGCCAGACAAAAGTCTCTTTTCAGCAGCGGCGACTGTTTATCCACCGTCTCCACCGACGACGCAGAGGAAGCTGCTTTTTAATCACGCCGTGTCCTGAAGGACGCTCACCAGCTGAAGAACGCTGGACCACAGCGGCGCCTTCTATTGTCCAAACTTCAACTGGTGCAGATCATTAAAGATCGTCCAAACACTCGTGTACAAGCGGGTCAAAGTTCTGCTCGGAATATTTCACTTTATTTATAAACATTATGATTTTTGGGGTGTGT
Organism: Trichomycterus rosablanca; assembly: GCF_030014385.1. NCBI lineage: Eukaryota > Metazoa > Chordata > Actinopteri > Siluriformes > Trichomycteridae > Trichomycterus > Trichomycterus rosablanca. The sequence continues at coordinate 442,870 of NC_086007.1, forward strand.
GTGTGTTGGGGGGGGGGGGGGGGGGTAAACAATGAAGAACTCCAATTATTTTTTGCTAGTTGTAACCTTCAGTTCAATGTAGTTCTGTGTTTGTATGATTTGTTTAAATCCTATTTATTTAAAGTTTCCTCCAGGCCACCTGAGGAGGACGGGGGTCCCTGCTGAGTCTGGTTCCTCTCAAGGTTCTTCCTGTAATTTTAAGGGAGTTTTTCCTGCCACTGTCGCCCTCGGCTTGCACAGCAGGTTTTTTTTGTCTGTTGGTCCTGGATTCTGTAAAGTTGCTTTGAGACAATGTCTACTGTAAAAAGCGCTTTATAAATAAAGTTGACTTGACTATTGTACCTTTAACTGCTCTGTGTGAGTGGACACCTGACCATAAGATTGTTGGACATCCTACTTCAGAACCCTGGGTGTGGCCGCTCAGGTGACACAGCAGTAAACACACATGCTGGAACCAGAGCTGGGATCTCGAATACATCATATCGAATCTCAGCTCTGCTGAGTGGCCACATAAACAACCATTAGCCTGTTGTTCAGATATGGGCGGGACTAAGCCGGATGAGGTCTCTCTCATGACTGGTGCAATTACGACCTCTGCTGGCTGATTGATGGCGCCTGCACAGAGATGAGAATAGAGTGCTCTCAGGGTATATATATATATATATATATATATATAAACCCTGGGTGTTAATATAGAGTCTCATCCACCTGGAGGAGGAGGGTAACGATGGTGGAAGGTAGAAGATCAAATACTGTAGAATAAGCTGGTGAAGTGAAGAACAGAAACAGACATGACGGTGGATTGACGAGGATTACCAAGCTACAATGAATGAAACCTCTGGTCTGACCAGCAGCCACGTATGAACATGAAGCCTGGACGCTGAAGTAAGAAGAAGAAAGACTTTCAGGCTAAAAATCTGATGGAGGAAGATGATCACCACTGAGCGAGCATATGAGACGTCCAGAACAGAACAGAAGCTCCTGAACCACATTAGGTCCGTAACCTCGAACACTGAGGTTGTTCTCGTGCACTATGGGTGGGTGATTGATCCACAAAAACATCAAGGGGTCTGAATACTTTCTAAAATCCTCTGTATGGTCACGTTAAGACTATGTGCTGGATTTAGATGTTTGCTAATCAGACAAATTAAAGCGACTATATTAGTGTTATTATCAGATCAGTATCAGAACCAGTGTTTATGCTATAAACAACGTTGATCCTCCTCCACGTCCATTTCAGGTTTTGTTTGGTGCATTTTTGGTGCTGAATTTGGTTCCTCCAGCGCCAAACACCATCGAACATCACTGAACACAATCAAACAACATCGAACACCATCAAACACAATCAAACACAATCAAACACAAACACCATCAAACACCATCAAACACCATCGAACACCATCAAATACAATCAAACACCATCCAACACCATCAGACACCATCAAACACAATCAAACACCATCAGACACCATCGAACACCATCAAACACCATCAAACACCATCGAACACCATCGAACACCATCAAACACCATCGAACACCATCAAACACCATCAAACACCATCGAACACCATCGAACACCATCAAACACCATCGAACACCATCAAACACAATCAAACACAATCAAACACAATCAAACACCATCGAACACCATCGAACACCATCGAACACCCCAGGAAAACATTAAACCTGATTACTCTTCTCTGTCTGAGCAGATCAATCAAACCACAATTTTTGCCTTTTTGTCCATCCTCCTCACTCTACTCTACTTTTTCTCCCAGTTTAGTCATACCCAGTTCCTCTTCCTCCGCTGGAGACCCTGATGGTACGAGGAGGGTATAGTCTCCTGACACGCCCTCCCTCTGACTGACCCCTTCTTATCCCCCCGTACTTTGGTGGATCGGTGCGTGAGGTCGGTCTCACTCACGGAGAGTCACGCGCTGATCTCCACGTTCCTCCACTTCTGTACAGGCGCCTCGGCCTACTAACCAGGGTCCTTACACGGCCTCAAAGACCCCGCCCACTTTTTAATCTGGTCTTTTCCCACCCAGCAGTGGCTGATTCTGTCTGCTGCAGGCACAAGAGGGCGCCCAGCTGACCGGTAGCAGAGCCGAGATTTGATGTGGAGTGGAATATCCTGCAGGCCAGCTACCATACAGCGCACATCATCCACGTGTGCGTGTGGTCGCGTCTCAAACAAAAGCAGGTGAAATATTTATAAACAGCAATGAAAATAAACCGTAAGGAAACAGAAACTTTGTCGTATATTGACGGAGGCGCCGGTGCGAATCTGAAACCACCGGGTTAAAGATGTGCGGTGTGTCATAGCCGATCCGTGAGAAACCATTTAGGGTTTGGCACCCGTCCACAGGACTGTAGCATCACAGAGACAGGACGCCCCCACACCGTCCCCACAACGTCCTCACAACATCCCCACAACACCCCCACAACGCTGCATACTGCGGTCATACTCACGTTCCACGTTTAGACAGGGGATTTTCTTAGCAAACTAAGATGCTAGTCTGGCTACAGCTAATAGAACAGTCTGCTAATTTGGGATCCCCTACACACACACACACTCACAACACACACACACACATACACACTGCATTGTTCCTCGTGAGCGATAGCCAGAATCCACACAGTAACCCGAGGACTTCTGTGTCCACGTCTTTTGTCCCAGTGAGGACGGTGTGTGTCTGGAATGCTCACACACACACACACACACACACACAGTGAGGCACATTCTCACACATACACACACACACACACACACATTGTGATACATTTATGGGGACTGAATTATATTCAGGGACAGTGGGGACCCCCAGGTTTACATGCATTTAATCACACACACACACACACACAGGTCTCACCTCTCTCTCTGGGATGGTGTGGATGGAGAGCCTCTCGTCCACCCCGTCTCCGTCTCTTGGCCCGTTTATTGCGCTCCAGCTTGGATGCGTCCGTCCTCATCCATTCATCAGACCTTGGTACGCTCGCCTCGGCCGTGACTCCGTCCCCCCGGAGCCTCCGCCTCCTGTCCCGCGGGTCTGAGGGACCAACGGACAAACACGCCGGTGGGCCGACGGAGCAGAAACGGACAGGAAGGGGCGACGGCGGCTCCCTCAGAACAAGCAGAGAACGCTGGAGTAAATGCAGGAGATGAGAAACGTGGAGACGGGAGCAGCATGGACACAAAGACTCGAGGAGGAGGGCGAGAAAGGGAGGGCGCTGACTAAATTAGGAAGGAGGAGGGGACTAGCACACACACACACACACACACACACACACACACACACACCTCCCTGTGGACCCCAGTGTGTGTGTCTCCTTCTTTCCATTCATCCCTCATTAAGACCAAACAAAACAAAGGAGACGAAGGATGGGGGAATGGTGTGTGTGTGTGTGTGTGTGTGGTGTGTGTGTGTGTGTGTGTGTGTATATGTGCACCTTGCACATGATTACTGGTTTGGTAAAAAATGGTGTACTCATGTGTATGTGGCTGAAATTTCCTCAATAGGTACCTCCCCATTTTTGAACCTACCAAACTACCATACGTACCTCCCCACTTGCCAAATTGGACCTAGGACACAATACTAACACACTTCACCTACTGAGGTACCTTCCCATCTTTGGTCCAGCCAAATTGGACCTAAAGACGCTATCTGGACACACCTTCTCACCTTTGGATCTGCCAAAAAGGGACCCAATGCAAATACACTTTTCTCAACAAGGTAACTTCCCATGTCTAGACCTGTCCAATCTTCTTACCTTTAGACCTGCCAGTCTGGACCTTGGTACTCAATCCTAATACACTTCACCCACTGAGGTACCTCACACCATTGGTCTGGCCAAGTTGGGCCTTGGGACACAATTCTAATGCATCCTTCCCCCATAGGTACCTCCCCATTTTTGGACCTGTCCAGTTGGGCTTTGGGAACCTTGGGACACCATCTGGGTACTTTCCCCCATAGGTACTGCCCCACTTGCCAAATTGGACCTAGGACACAATACTAATACACTTCCCCTAATTAGGTACCTCCACACATTTGGACCTGTCCAATTGGACCTAGGGACACAATGTGGATGCACTTCCCATTTTTGGACCTACCAAACTGGGCCTTAGGACACAATCCTAACACACTTCACCTACTGAGGTACCCTCCCCATCTTTGGTCCAGCCAAATTGGACCTAAATACGCTATCTGGATACACCTTCTCACCTTTGGATCTGCCAAATTGGACCTTGGGACACAATCCAAATACACTTTTCTCAACAAGGTGCCTTCCCACGTCTAGACCTGCCCAATCTTCTTACCTTTAGACCTGCCAGTCTGGACCTTGGGACTCAATATTACCCACTTCACCCACTGAGGTACCTCCCACCACTGGTCTGACCAAGTTGGGCCTTGGGACACAATCCTAATACACCTTTCCCCCATAGGTACCTCCCCACATTTGGTCCTGTCAAATTAGAACTTAAGAAACAATCTTCTTACCTTTAGACCTGCCAGTCTGGACCTTGGGACTCAATGTAATACACTTCACTTACTGAGGTACCTTCCACCAATGGTCTGGCCAAATTGGGCCTTGGGACAAAATCTGGATGCACTTCCTTCCATAGGTATTTCCCACTTTTGAACTTGCCAAATTGGGCCATGGGACACACTCCTAATACACCCTTCCCCCATAGGTACCTCCCCACCTTTGGACCTGTCCAATTGGACCTAGGGACACACTCTGGATACACTTCCCTCACACGTACCTCCCCACTTTTAGACCTGCCAAATTAGAACTTGGGACACAACTTTCTTACCTTTGGACCTGACAAACTGAACCCTTCACCCTACACAGATCAACCAGCCCACATGGACTTTAGTAGACGATCCTAGTGCACTACCCACGCTGTGGTTCATTTGGGTCCATAACTGACTGGTTTGACCTTGGGGTCCATCCTGATGCACTTTACCGAGTTCTAGGTGTTCAATCCTTATGGACCACCCATGCTATGGTTTCTTCTGTCCACCCAAAACTGGGACCTTGGGGCACAATCTTGAAACACTTCACCCACTTAGGTACCTCTGCACCTTTGGACCTGCCAAAGAGGACGCTTCGCAAATCACTCTGCCCAACTGGACTTTGGATCACCATCCTAGTGCACTACTTCATTTTGGTTCATTTGATTGGACCTTGGGGTGAAATCCAGATCCACTTCACCTGCTGAGTTAGATTCCACTTTCTGGACTCACCTAATTGGGTCTTGGTGTGCAGTCCTGGCTCATCTGTGGTACCCGACAAATTCTGGACCTTCCTTATCTTGGTGGATAATCCTGATCTGGTATAAAACTGGTTTCTGGTGTGTTTGTAAAGTCTCCCTCAAGCGCCCATCATCTGTGTTCGGAAACAGTGAGGAAAACTTCAACTTCACTGGAAAAAGAGGCGTGGCAGCACTGGAGAGACGCTGGGATTGGTTGATAAATGGTGCAGATGAAGCTTCTATTGCATCAGTTAAGATATGAATCTGTCTTAGGAAGTGGCGGCTCCTAATTTGCTGGCACATTGGTGCCTTTGTGGTGCCTTCCTGGCGACAGTGCTTGCTCAATGTGGGTAGTGGTGACACAATAATCAGAAGGTTGAAGGTTCAAGCCCTGCCACAGCCAAGCTGCCACTGTTGGGCCCTTTAGCAAGGCCCTTATCCCTCAGTTTATTGGATTGTGTCCTGTATGTGTTCAAAGTCGCTTTGTAAAGCATTTTTCTCTGAAGTGATTTGTGAATACAATGCAAGCAACTGAGCCTTAAGAGCCTTGCTCAGGGGCCCAACAGAGGCAACTTGGCAGTGGTAGGGATTGAACCTTCTGTTCACTGGTTGAGTACCTGAAATGCCAAACTACCACTGTCCTTGTGATGGCCTGGCTGAGTGGTAGCCCAGTGGTGGCACAGTTGCAGTAGTGGTGGCCCATTGTTGGTGGCTTACTGGTTTCAGTGCCGGCTCAGTGGCTAGAAAGGTTGCCCAATGGTGACAGTGCTGGCCTAGTGGCAACAGAGGTGGCTCAGTGGAAAAAATGATGACCCAGTGGGGTCCGTGGTGGCACACTGGTAACAGTGATGGTCTCATATTACATAACCTCAATGATTCTGGATCATTGGAACAAGCTCATGGCCAGGTGTCCACATACTTTTGGCTATGTATCATATATACAGATTTGTCTGTATGGATCACAACTGGTTAAATAATAGGCAGGGAGGAACCGGGGTAGGACCCTCCCTCTCTTGTTTCGGTGGGTCTCTTGGGGCACTGACCCATCTGGTGAGCGGCTAATAACCTCATCACTGCATCATTCTACTTCATTCACTTATTCCCTCCACCCCCTCCACCCCCCTGCACCCAAACCGGCTGTAAAACTGTACATCTTTACACCCTCGACCAGAGGAGCTCCTGTTTAATCCAACTCATCCAGGACCGACGTGTAATTAACTCAAGATTTATTTTTATTAAAATTATTCAATTATTAAAGATTTTACAACTAGGTGGAACATTTAGTAACTTTGTGACGGGGTGGGTGTGGTTTGGCAGAGTCTGGGTGGGTGTGGTTAGGCTGAGATGGGTGGGTGTGGTTAGGCTGAGATGGGTGGGTGTGGGTATGCTTAGACTGGGTGGGTGTGGTCAGGCAGAGATGGGTGGGTGTGGTTAGGCTGAGACTGGTGGGTGTGGTTAGGCTGAGACTGGTGGGTGTGGTTAGGCAGAGACTGGGTGGGTGTGGTCAGGCTGAGACTGGGTGGGTGTGGTTAGGCTGAGACTGGTGGGTGTGGTTATACAGAGACTGGGTGGGTGTGGTTAGGCTAAGACTGGGTGGGTGTGGTTATACAGAGACTGGGTGGGTGTGGGTATGCTTAGACTGGGTGGGTGTGGTCAGGCAGAGACTGGTGGGTGTGGTTATACAGAGACTGGGTGGGTGTGGTTAGGCTAAGACTGGGTGGGTGTGGTTATACAGAGACTGGGTGGGTGTGGGTATGCTTAGACTGGGTGGGTGTGGTCAGGCAGAGACTAGGTGGGCGTTGTTAGGCTGAGACTGGGTATTTAAGGTATGGCAGAGCAGAGACTGGGTAGGTGAAATATGGCAGAGACTGATGAGTGAGGTATGGCAGACACTGGGTGGGTGTGGTTAGGCTGAGACTGGGTGGGCGTGGTCGGGGTATGGCAGACACTGGGTGGGTGTGGTTAGGCTGAGACTGGGTGGGCGTGGTCGGGGTATGGCAGACACTGGGTGGGTGTGGTTAGGCTGAGAATGGGTGGGTGAGGTATGGTAGAGATTGATGGGTAAGGTATGGCAGAGACTGGGTGGGTGTGGTTAGGCAGGTATGGTAGAGATTGATGGCCGTGGTTCCTATTAACAAACTTCAAAGAAGTTGATCAGTAAAACATTGGACATCGTTTCTTTATAAGTGCTGTGTGTGGTCTCGGGCTCAGCGTGGTCCACTGGCTTCTCCTGCTTGGAGTTTTGGGGACCAGTGAAAGGTGTTTGGTGACCCAGATGACCTCCAACCCTCCAAACTCTCAGGCTATGATGGTTTATATGCAGAAACATGAATAAATAATATAGTTCAGTAATAAATAACGTGTTTTCTTTTACAAATTTCTGATTCTGAGCTACACAGAATCCTGGAGAGTCTCGGCTCAGATGCTCCACACGTACAAATCCAAACATGAAGATACAAACATCATCAATCAGTCACGGATCATAACAACCGTTTGTTTAATAATAAAAACGTCTTTCTTACAGAGTCCGTCGTGTTCCTGACGTTCACAATGTCAAGCTGAGAGAAATCGTGAATACGTAAACGCACCGTGAGCTGCAAGAGGGCGCTGCAGCAGTTCTACTTCTTCTACACTAAGTGTGAAGCACCACCACCACTCAGAGGAGCTCCTGGGTGGTACAGCGGTCTAGTGCGCCAGCCCAGCACCCATGAGAATTCGAGCTAAAATCGAAGATGGTGCTATTGACCTGGCTGGGCATCCAAACAGGCACAACTGGCCGTGCCCAAGGGAGTGAGATCGACTGGGCTTTATTGCTGCTGCTCCTGGCGCCTGTACTAGTGGTGGGGTAGAACCAGAGTTCTTCATAGCGAGACTCCACCACTGGCAGGTGAGAAGATGCAGATGGTGACTGCACAGGAGTCGGAGGGGAAAGAATGGCGGTATCGCTCTCCTTGGCCAGCAGGGGGTGGTACAGGCAGGATTAACAATGGTTAAATCAGTAGGGAACTCTCAAAGATCTCAAAGATCTTCTTCCATCACTTTGGGATTGATGGAAATAGGTGCCAGCAGGACCGATGCCAGCTCTCTGCGATCAGGCAGCTTGTTGAGAATGAGACGGATGGATGACCATGCGACGACACTGCTGGTGATGGCACATGATGGTCAAACAGGTTTGAGAACCTTCTGCAGTTCTATAGAACATTTGAAGGACAATGTCAACATCAACTCCTGATGCATCGGTCAGGTCCCACTACCGAGTTCATGTGAAGCCCTGGTGGTGATCATCTATCAGCCTGTAGGACCTTCACACAACTGGATCAGTGTAGCAGAACCAGTAGAAGCAGCTCCTTCATCACTTCTCCTCTCATCACCTCTTCTTGTTGTGGTCTTTGAGGTTTAAGAGTTGGATGCCCTGTCTCTCCATCTCTCTTTGTCTCTCTTTCTGCAGGTTCCTCTGAAGCTCGACCCTCCGTGCCAGCGCCGTTCTCAACAGGCCCTGAAATTCATCGATTTTGCCCTCAAGTTCAGTAAGTTCCCCTTCCCACAAAGACGAGCGTCCTGAGGAGGGGCAGGCGGAGGGTAGGAGAACCAGGCTAAGTCCTGACGACGCACCACCGTTGGCGTAGAGCTGCGTCGGAGGGCTGCCCACCAGCCCCCTAATGCCCCTTTCAGACCCCTTGATACTTCGCTGTGACCTCAGCTGTTCTTTGACACGCCCACCTGGCCCACCGTCTTCCGACCCCACTAACCCTGTGCTGAGCTTTTCGGACTCCACCGAAGCCCCGCTGTCCACATCCGGTTCCTTGGTGGTCTTGTCCGAGTTCAGCTGTTCCATGCTGAAGTGGACTCGCTTGTGGTTGGCGTCTTTGGAGTCTGAGCTGGTGTCCTCCAGGCTACCGGGGTTCAACCTGTTGGTGAAGGTGGAGATGGGAGGATCAGCGGAGGGTAGACGGTGAAGGTTACAGCCCTCGGATAAACACAGCGGGATGCTGGGAAAAAACATACAGAATACAAAATGAATGACGGGTCAGATGACTGGTGTGGTGTATAGAAGCCACACTGCTGACATTCTGGGGCACCTAGCTGTAAACCTAGCTGTTGGGGGGGCAGTGCACCCTTATAAATACACCGATCAGCCATAACATTAAAACCACCTCCTTGTTTCTACACTCACTGTCCATTTTATCAGCTCCACTTACCATATAGAAGCACTTTGTAGTTCTACAATTACTGACTGTAGTCCATTTGTTTCTGTACATGCTTTGTTACCCCCCTTTCACCCTGTTCTTCAATGGTCAGGACCCCCACAGGACCACCACAGAGCAGGTATTATTTAGGTGGTGGATGATTCTCAGCACTGCAGTGACACTGACATGGTGGTGGTGTGTTAGTGTGTGTTGTGCTGGTATGAGTGGATCAGACACAGCAGCGCTGCTGGAGTTCTTAAACACCTCACTGTCACTGCTGGACTGAGAATAGTCCACCAACCAAATATATCCAGCCAACAGCGCCCCATGGGCAGCGTCCTGTGACCACTGATGAAGGTCTAGAAGATGACCGACTCAAACAGCAGCAATAGCTGAGCGATCGTCTCTGACTTTACATCTACAAGGTGGACCGACTAGGTAGGAGTGTCTAATAGAGTGGACAGTGAGTGGACATGGTATTTAAAAACTCCAGCAGCGCTGCTGTGTCTGATCCACTCATACCAGCACAACACACACTAACACACCACCACCATGTCAGTGTCACTGCAGTGCTGAGAATCATCCACCACCTAAATAATACCTGCTCTGTGGTGGTCCTGTGGGGGTCCTGACCATTGAAGAACAGGGTGAAAGGGGGGTAACAAAGCATGTACAGAAACAGATGGACTACAGTCAGTAATTGTAGAACTACAAAGTGCTTCTATATGGTAAGTGGAGCTGATAAAATGAACAGTGAGTGTAGAAACAAGGAGGTGGTTTTAATGTTATGGCTGATGGGTGTATAGTCACCCTGTAATAGAAGGTCGTGTTGTGGTGACGCTTAACAGGAGCAGCTGAAGGAAATCGTTTATTTATTTATTTGTTGTTTGATTTGATTTGGTTTGATTTGATTTGGTTGGTTGTTTCTCTGAACGTTCCGTGTTATTATTGTGTATTGTATAAATTGCCAGTAATTTCTTCTTCACTTCATGCCATTGTAGTTTCTGTAAGGATTCATTAGAACGTCGTGTTGTTGTGTTTTGGGTAGCAGGTTGTTGTTGTAGCAGGTTGAACTGAACGTGTTTTTCTGACAGATTGTAAATGTGATTAATTAGAGATGATTTTTCTTCTTCACTCACTTTGTGTTGGTGTTTGATGTTCCTGCTTTCTGCTCCTCACACACCGTGTTTAACGCTCGGTGGATTTTCTGTAATGAGACAAAACAAACAATTAGCAACAAAACAACACACACACACACACACACACACACACACACACACGCACACACGCACACACTCAAACTCAAACTCAAAGGAATCTTCATTGGCATGACAAATAAGGACATTCGTATTGCCAAAGTTCAGTTACAGAGAAAATAAAAATAACAATAAGATCGGTGCAGTGACTCAGGACCAGTTGGATGAGGGAACTGGTGCAGTGACTCAGGACCAGTTGGATGAGGGGACTGGTATGTTTGCTCAGCTCTTGGTGTTTCAGGGCTTTATAATGATAAGTTTGGGGGTCGCTCTCATTTAGATGGTTCCAGAAGTTGATGCTCTTCTCTGTATGTTTAGAATTAGAGGAAATCGGCCTAATTCTGCCCTGCACGCATTGTTCGTGGTGTGTTGGTGTGTGTTCGTGGTGTGTGTTAGTGGTGTGTCATGTGTATTAGTGGTGTGTTGGTGTGTGTTCGTGGTGTGTTGGTGTGTATTAGTGGTGTGTTGGTGTGTGTTAGTGGTGTGTTGGTGTGTGTTCGTGGTGTGTTGGTGTGTGTTAGTGGTGTGTTGGTGTGTGTTAGTGGTGTGTCGTGTGTATTAGTGGTGTATGGGTGTGTGTTAGTGGTGTGTTGGTGTGTGTTCGTGGTGTGTTGGTGTGTGTTAGTGGTGTGTTGGTGTGTGTTAGTGGTGTGTTGGTGTGTGTTAGTGGTGTGTTGGTGTGTGTTCGTGGTGTGTTGGTGTGTGTTAGTGGTGTGTTGGTGTGTGTTAGTGGTGTGTCTGTGCACCTTTAGGATGCTTTTACAGAACTCTGTGTGCAGGGTCTCTAATGGTGTGTAAGCGAACCCCAAACTTCACTGCCATATAGAGCAATCGGTTCAATTATTGATTCCAAAATTTTAAGCCAAATTCTAATCGGAATTTCTACGAATGTTTGACGTTTTATGGCGTCGACGCCCTGCGAGCTTTTTCTCTCAGTTCATTTACTGCCGGGTTAAAGTTTCCTGTGGAACTGATGTTTAGTCCGAGGTAAGTATAATCTTTAGTGTGCTCAATTTCATGGTGTCCTAATTTATATGTGTGTTTGGTTCCCTGAGATCTGGCTCTTTTCTGGAGTCGTGTAGAGTGACACACACACACACACACACACACACACACACACACACACACACACACACACACATACATTTTTGAAAACATGTAATTGCAGCTGTTGAACACTAGAGGGCGGTGCGCACTAACCGCTGCAGGAGCAGAAACACTATCATTATTCTGAAGTGTTAGAGTTTGATCAGTAAACACTGAACCTGATCTACAGTCACTGATCACATCTTTACTGATCGATAATTAATCACAATTAGACACAGAGGAGCAACATAGCCAAAATTATGTAGACACCGGTCACTCAGCTTGTTTTACTGTCAGCTAAGGGACACAATTCTCCTGCTGGACATCATTTCTAGTTACTGAGATCAGGTGCTTATAAAATCAATAATATAAGATAAACTGTATGATTTTAACTTTGTGGCAACAGTTTGGGGAAGGTCTTTTCTCATTCAACCATGCCATGTACCCTGTGCACAAGCAGAGTTTCATAATGACGAGGTTTGATGTGTGTTGTGGAGAGGAACTACAGCAGAACGAGTCTAATTTCTCATGGATTTTGACATGGATGGTTCATCAAGCTTATACCCAGGCGTCCACATAGTTTTGGTCATTCATATATTATGTTAGAGTGAGATGAAGATGAAGCAGCAGCTGTGTGTAGGTTAGATGGTGATGGTGATGATGATAATGATTATAATGATGATGGTGATGATGAAGACGTACCTGGCTGGTGTGGAGCATCACTGATGATGATGATGAAGATGATGATGATGAAGACGTACCTGGCTGGTGTGGATCCAGTACTGAAGGCGTGGCTGGTTCTGCAGGTGTGGCAGGATGAAGCTGTAGAAGACGTGTTCACTCAGCAGTGTGAGGATCGAACCCGCAACACCAACACACAGCAATACAAAGAGACCCGAGAAGTGCTGGATACCCATCTGTAGAGTCTACACACACACACACACACACACACACACACACACACACACACACACACACACACACACACACACATTAACCTTCTGTTACTCAGTTCCAGCACTCACTACTGAGTTCTAAACTGTCTCAGGAGGAACCATGGGTTACAGAACTCTTCATCAGAAGCTCCATGGACTCAGGCTAAGCTCACCACATTGGTGTAAAGCACACCTTGGATTAGTGTGAGCGCCTCCTAGCTGTAGTAAAAGAGTTTGGGGAAGGTCCCCCTTTTGTGGTCATTTAGTCAAACACTGATGTGGACAAGAAGTTCTGGGTCACTATCGACTTTCCAATTCATCCCAGACATGTTCAGGATGACGTGAAGTTCCTCCGGAACAGGGAAGGACCTGTAATGAACCCACCTTGCCTTGGAGATTGTCAGGGGGTGTGATTACAGAATCATGCCCTTCTGCCTTGCCATTTTTAGTTAGCAGAGGGAGCACGGAGGTGCCAATGATTAACCGATCGGTTCCTGTTAATTTGCTCCAGGTGGACGTGTTTCTATTTATGACGGTTTCTCTCTCACAGATTTGCCGGCTCCTCCGTTGGGAACCTGCGTCCTCGTGGAACCGTGATGCAGACGCGCTTTATGACGACCCTTTTTTAGAACAGACCTCATGTTTGGATCCACACTGGGTGTGGCTGCACCACTTGGTCCCTCATTTCTCCGAGCAGCCGCCGTATTGTGACGACCGGTTCTCAGTTCCGCTCTGTCCCTGTTCTGTCCACTTTCTCCATCGTGGGCTGCAGATGTTGTTGTCTTTCATTTCGTATTTAATTTTCATTATTTTGGCCACGGCTTTTATTCCCCCGTTCTTGTGTTTGTTTGTGGCTGCTCCTGCGTACGGTGCTCCGTGGCGAGGGCACCCCGCCCGTTATACCGTATTAGCGAGCGTGACTGTGATGTTTGGGCGTCCATGTACTTTGTGTCTGAGTTGACCCGCACAGAGCCGTTCCTTACCCCGATTAAAGGAACCCATTACGCTCCGCTCCTGTGTTGGTGAGAACCCCGCGGAGCTCAGAATGGGTGCCATTGTTGTCGTGTAATTATTTCGGCACCCCCGCGCCCCATCCGTTCTGCCAGCGCCTCCTAAATTAGCGCTTTGTTGTTGCGCTGAATTCCCTCGTCTCTGTCGCCGCGTGATGAGTCTCATTAAAGAATAACAACAGCACGCCGGGTTCATCCAAACATCCAAAACACCAAACAAAACAGCCTGTAAGATGTGTTCAGGGCCACGCCCACCTCCGCCCGCTCGCCCACCTCGCCCACCTCCGTCCAAAACAAAAACATTCATGATTCATCCGCTAAACAAAGAAAATAAAGAACAAAGAAGCATTAATTATAATCCTAAAGGTTTTCCAACATTTCCTACAGCAGCACCTAAAGTCAACAAGAGCTTAGGGAAGGCCCTTTCTCTTACAGCATGGCATCACACTTCACCCTCATGTGGCTGGATAGAAATAAATCCCTATAGTTATGTTCCACAATCCAAAGAGCGACTAGATAGACTATATGTGGCCAAAAGTATGTGGACGCCTGAGTGCAAACCCTTTCTCAAACCACGGGCATTATGTGGTGTTCCGCCCCCTTTTGTGGTCATTTAGTCAAACACTGATGGTGGACACGAAGGCCTGGGTCACCAAGCCTGGAACCTTGTGGAACCACGCCCTCATGGAGCTCGTTTTACACATTGAAGGTTTTCTGCACATAAATTACACTTCTGATCTGTTAAAAAGTTAAAATGAAATGGCCGTCCATATATTTATGACTCGGTAGGTTTGTCTCAGCTTTAGAAACCCTCATCATGAGTCCTCATAAGTCTGTACCGATACTGAGTCTCGAGCTGTATCGCCGATACCGTGATGTGCAGTTTTGCTGATATTTCCCCGCCTTAACAGTCTCATGCTGGACAATCAGCTTCTGAAGATCGAGCAGCAAACCATCACGAGGGTCCAGAACCAGTTCTAATCTTGACAGAGCTGCCAGCCCGGCCGGGCGTCCACACAGACACAGTCGGGTGTGATCAGATCGAGGTTGTGCAAGCAGCAGCGGATTTACAACTGGGAACTGGATATGACTAAACTGAGAGATTAAGGGGGGGATAATCCAAAAAGAAAGAGAGAATATCAGTCTTGATGAGCTGTCCCAAATAATCTGAACCACTGGGTGAGATGCTTCCTCTCTACCGCCCCCTAGTGGTCAGGATAGACGGTGTCAGATTCAGCATTAAACAGGCCTGACTCACACTCGACATTCCGATTCATCCCGAATGTGTTTCATGGAGTCGAGGTCAGGACCTTGTGCACAGGGGTAATGTCGTGCTGAAACAAGACAGGACCTTCCCCAAACTGTTGTCACAAATTTATAAGCTTATATACAGAGACCCGAACTACATAATTCTGAACGTCGTCGAGATACTTTTGGCTACACGCGGTCGTTTTTCCTTACAAAGTCACAAACACTCAGAATTAATGAATCCAGACACACTGAATCTCTGTAGATCAGATAAATCTGCACACACACACACACACACACACACACACACACTAACACTCTCACACACACACTCACTTAAAACAAAAGGGTAATAAAAGTCTCTTGGTGGTGAGAATATTTGAAGGACAAATACACCATACACACACACACACACACACACACACACACACACACACAGTTAGCAGCTGTTGTGGCTGAACCTCATGAGTTCAGTAATCAGCGGAGGCGTCCACATACTTCTGGTGTAATACAGTGTAACTGTAAGGGTTCATGAACGTTGTTCCTGCAGGTCTGGTGTAGTAGAACAGCGCCTCCGTGAGGCCACTCGTATTCACCTGTGTGACGATGCTGCGTCTGGTGCAGGGAGCCGCGCTGAACCATCGATCCTGCAGCAGGTCCATAAACCCTCCCGACTCGTACCGGCCCAGCACCTCCGAAATGTTCAGGGTCAAAGGGGAGGAGCGAGGGAGGCCCATCCCATAACCTGGTACACACACACACACACACACACACACACACACACACACACACAGAGAGAGAGAGAGAGAGAGAGAGAGAGAGAGACATTCACTCACTCACTCATCATCCTGTTATATAATCATTTCAGAGCTACCACCCGACCGGGCTCCTCATACAACACAACTACACACACACACACACACACACTCACACACACACACACACAGACACACTCACACACACACACACTGAGCGTGATACTAAACCAGACTGTGTCCTTTATTATACATGATGTGATCAGAAGTATGTGGACACAACAGTGACCCCTGCTGTCTGATTGAGGTGCCAGTATGAGTCTCTAATAACCCGCCGCTCAGGGATATTGAGATATGTCCAAACTGGGTGCAAAAAAGGCGGGAAAAACCAAATAGACCCCAACAAATGAAACCTTGTTTCGTTACCCTGAATGTTGAAGGGTTTCCCCACCGTCAGCAGTTTACACTCGGCGTCCATGGAGACCTGGTAATCCAGCAGAGCTTTATCCATGATGAACGCATCCAGCTGAGCGGGTTCCATCCTAACACACACACACACACACAGCAAACACGTCACACATCCATTTCTAGTCATATCCGATTCCCATCTACTGCTGCAGACCTCCACTCACTTACCTGAGAGTAGCGACCCCTTGTGGTGTGGTGGGCTGGTTAAAGAGCCTCATGTACTCGTGAACCTCAGGAAAACTCTTTCTCATGAAGTCCTCAGCACCGCTCTCATCCACCGTCCCAAAACGGAAGCCCAGAGACGGGCGCTGCAGCTTCACACACACAGAAAACGTACAAAATTATAACTTAACATGTAAATATCGTAAAGAATAACAATAGTAATAAATATAATAATAATGTATATAATAATTTACAGGTGAAAAAAGAATTCAAAATCTAAATGATGTACAGGTATGAATATGCTGGAACTGAACGTGGCTGCACTGGTGACTCTTTTACACCAAAATACCTTCTCATAACCATCTTAGAACCTTGGTGCTGTTTGAGAACCGGCCCGTGTTTACACCAGTTTATACTGGAACCCGAGGATGCATCACCAACAGAGGGCGCGGTACAGTGCACAACAGAAGTAAACTCGACACGCCCTCGGATGTTGTCGCGGTTCGACCTGAAAAACCTTCTGTTCTTCGGTTCCAGTTGGAAACAAAAGCTCCCAGTTTAAAATCCGGTTCACAAACTGGAACTGAACCGGTTCCACCAGAGGACTGTTGATGAACATCTGCAGGAGGAACGTTTGACGTGTGCGCTATTAAAACTGCTACACCGGAGTGTTTTTAATTATACTGAGTAAATATTAATCAATCAGGACCGATTAAATATTTAACATTAATGATGAGAATGGCTCCAGATCTCCAGAGCTTCAGAGCTCCAGATCTGCTCTCCACAGTCCAGCCTGCTAAACTATAGTTAACATCAGTAAAAGTGCAGGATTATTACAACCTCACCATTAAATATTACTGATTTAATATTAGTAAATTATTTCTTATTTTCTGAATGAAATATTTCACCTGTCCTGTTCAGAGAGGAACCGTCAGGACCCTCGACACCCCCACAGAGGGGCTGAGATACTCTAACTATTATATTTTAAATGTAAACCTCTAACCTCTAATCTAATGTTATTTTGGTTGAAATCATGAGTGAGGTTATTAATCTGAGCAGTTTCATGTTTTACATGCTGTCCTTAATATTCAGGGTCAGTAATCATCACCAGAACTGTGTGTGTATAAAAAGAGCTATATAAATAAAGATTATTACTGTTATTATTATATTATTATTATTAGTGCTCATTATTATTGCTATTATTTTTAATTATATATAATATTTTTATTATAATATTATAATTATTATTATTGTCATCTTTAATATTATTTTTACTATTGTTATTATTAATTATTATAAACGTTGATCAATATACTGTATTATACTTTGTTATTATATGTTATTATTTTTTTGGTTTATTAATAATACTGTTATCATTGTGATTTTATTAATGTTTATCATTATTTTTATTGTTATCGTGTGTGTGTATAATAGTGTGTGTGTACTGTATATAGTGTGTGTGTATATATATAGTATGTGTATAAGTGTGTGTGTATATATATAGTATGTGTATAATAGTGTGTGTGTATATAGTGTGTATATATACTGTATATATATATATCATGGGGTGTCCTAACTTTTTCACATGACTATATATATATAGTCATGTGAAAAAGTTAGGACACCCCATGAGAACCTTTGTCTTTTTGAACATATTTACACATATGGACATTTGAGCTTTATTTGAACAGTACTGAGAGATGGAGCTTCTATAACTAAACAACAAAAATGTTAAAAAAATACTTTTAAACTCAAGTTGTAAAATGTAATGAACAAAAATGGAAATTTATTGTAAGGAAAAAGTTAGGACACCCTATGCCTTAATAGCTGGTATTTCCCTATCTGGCTGAAATAACTATAACTATATCCCACCTAAAGCACCTCTGATCTACAATGTTTGCTGATGGAGAAATTTTAACCTACAATCTGACATATATACGAAGTCAAGGGTCTCTGCTGGATAGTATTACTGCCTAGTATGTGAGTGAATAAAACTTCCTTACAGTTTTCTCTTGTCCCATCAGTTTTTAACATAAGTACATTTAGCATAAAATGTGTTCACCATTTTAATTGTAACATTTCACTTAAAAATCCTTGTTTTCTTCTTTTTTTAAAAATGCGATTAATCGCGATTAAAATTTTTAATCGTTTGACAGCCCTAATATATATACAGTGGGGGAAATAAGTATTTGATCCCCTGCTGATTTTGTAAGTTTACCCCCTTACAAAGACTTGAACAGTCTATATTTTGTATGGAAGGTTTATTTTAACAGAGAGAGACAGAATATCAACAAAAAATCCAGAAAAAAAACATTAAATAAAAGTTATAAATTAATTTGTATTTAATTAAGGGAAATAAGTATTTGATCCCCTACCAACCAGCAAGAATTCTGACCCCCACAGACCGGTTATGTGCCCATGAGGCTACAAATTAGTCCTGTCCCTGTATAAAAGACTCCTGTCACAGAATCAGGTTCTTCTGTTCAAATCTCTCGACCACCATGGGCAAGACCAAAGAGCTATCAAAGGACGTCAGGGACAAGATTGTAGACCTGCACAAGGCTGGAATGGGCTACAAGACCATCAGCAAGAAGCTTGGTGAGAAAGAGACCACTGTTGGTGCGATCATTCCAAAATGGAAGAAATACAAGATCACAGTCAATCACCCTCACTCTGGAGCTCCATGCAAGATCTCACCTGGTGGGGTAAGAATGATTCTGAGAAAGGTGAGGTCAGTCCAGAATTACACGGGAGGAGCTCGTCAATGATCTCAAGGGAGCTGGGAGCAGAGTCACCAAGAAAACCATTAGTAACACACTTCACCGTAATGGATTGAGATCCTGCAGTGCCCACAAAGTCCCTCTGCTCAAGAAGGCTCATGTACAGGCCCGTCTGAAGTTTACCAATGAACACCTGAATGATTCAGAGAAAGCTTGGGAGAATGTGATATGGTCAGATGAGACCAAAATTGAGCTCTTTGGCATCAACTCCACTCGCCGTGTTTGGAGGCAGAGAAATGCCCGGTGGGGATGGTGTTCTTGGGGTCATATCCAGCATTTCTCTGCTCCCAGATCCCTTGAGATCATTAACAAGCTCCTCCCGTGTAATTCTGGACTGACCTCACCTTTCTCAGAATCATTCTGTTATATCATCCCATAAGTATCTGGACAGCGGGGATAATTTTATTTGTGTTAATCTAAAAGTGTTTCATATAGTTGTATAAGCATATCAGTAAACACTGAGTGTATTAATACAAATAAATCAATAATAATAATGATTAATTATTGGAGAGATGAAAAATAATAATCATTTTAGTTTTTTATGTACCGTGTGTTCCATGATTTTTTGGAGGAGGGTTTGTAGTAGATTTAGCTGCTCGTCCGGGTTTATTCTTCTCATTTAGTCTCTGTATTTATGTTCCTGCAGCGTGTTTAGTGTGATTGATGATCCGCTGTCACGCACCGACAAATGAAAACCTGAAACTTTGACTTGATTTTCTCTCATTAGATCTCCGGCGTGTTTCTGTTCTTCATCTCTCTTATTCGCATGTTCATGTTCTCTGTGATGATCGCAGCTCCAGCTGTTTAACATTCTGAAGACTTTATTCCTTTATTCTTATTTTGTTGAATCAGTCGCTGTTTGTTTAAACTTCGTCCTGCTCTGAATATTTTGGCCTCTGGAAACCAGATGAGCCGCATCTCAATATAGAGGAGCTGCAGGAGTATGTGGAGCCACAATCAAAACCCAAACTACCAAATAACTACTGGCCAAAATAAAGGAAAATCAAACAAAAAACAATAAAAAAAAGAATTAAAATACGCAGCCGAGCTGAGAGACACTAGAACAGCTCATGAGTGGAGCAGAAAACATCAAACCCTACATGCTCGCCCATAAACCCCCCCCCCCACACTGCCCCTGGTGCAGGACACAACCCCTGAGGAACCCTAGGAAAACTCCATCACAGGGCACACACACGCATATATCTAAAGAGGATGATGCTCCTGGAGGAAACCCACACAGACACGGGGAGAATATGCAAACCGCTGTGCCACCCTGGGTGTTTCACAGGTATGTAAAATTAATGAAATGGTTTGATGAGTTTAATGCAGAGGAACCTCACGGGTCTACACAGATTCCCAACTTCAACCCCATCAAACATTTTTGGGATGAATTGGGAGATGAACCCTAACCCTTCTCATTCATCATCATCATCACCTGACCTCACAATTGCTTAACCATTGTTGAGAAAAGCCTCACCAGTAGAGTAAACAGTGACAGGAACAAACTCTAGGTGTCCACATACTTTTGTTCGGTGTGAGAGATAGTCGTACCTTCTCATCGTGGATTCCCGACACCTCCTCGAATATCTTCTCACCCACCATGATGGCGGCTAGGTTGGCCGTGTAGCTGGAGAGCACCAGCAGGCAGAAGACGGCCCAGAGGTTCATCAGGAAGCGCCCCGTCCAGCACCCGGGGGTCTTCCTGGCACCGGTCTGGCCGAACAGCACGGCGTAGCAGAGGTTCATCGCAGACGGGTAGGAGAACAGCCGTACCCGGTTCCTCCCGTCAGGGGTCACACCGTACGGACTCTTCCACTCGTACAGCGTCAGGAAGAGCGCGGTGACGTGAAGCGTGATGAAGACGCCCACCCACACGGACCAGTGCAGCGGCCACATGAACGCGCCCACGGGTGTCGCCGTGTCCTTGCTGCGCACCAGGATGGCCAGACTGGTGGAGAAAAACGGACTGGTGAAGTCCACCACTTTACTCCGGGCCGAGGTGATGCTGAAGCTGGTGACGGCCATGTCCGCCACACCGCCGCGCAGATCCCCGACCAGTCCCGTCCAGCGCCCGTTCTTCAGCGCCCCGTACTTCCCGTCTCCGACGATGTACAGCTGGAAACCGAAGCCCAAATCCTCCGCCAGCTTCTCCAGGAGGTCGATGCAGAACCCGTAGCAGCACTTGATCATCCCTGACGGCAGCGAGGTGCCGTTCTCCACCTCCAGCTCTTTAAAAAGCTGATCCAGGACGTCTGACCTGTTGGTCCTTGGATCCAAACACTGCTGCCCCGCCTGGCACCGCCCGTCATCATCCGCCTCCCGCGCGAACACAAACGGGTGCTCGACCAGAGTCACCACCCGGAGTTTGCGCCCCCGGACGGGGACTCCAGGATGCCAGCGTTCTCCCGGATCCACGGGTACGTCCCGGACTGTCGCTCGTTTGGTCACGTCCAGCCAGATGTTCTGGTCGTCCACCTCCAGGTTCCCGGAGCGCCACTCCGCCACGGTGGCCCAGCTGGGCTGACCCAGAGCGTCCCGCCGGAGGCTCCAGATGTGGAAGTGATGGGCGGTGAAGATCCTGGAGCGCCGGACGCTGATGTGACCCGTCAGACCCTCGAACGAGATGTTGGAGAAAAATCTGAGAGGAGAGGACGAGACAGAAGAAGCTTAGAAGAACCTTCAGGTGGATGTTAGATATTTCAAACACACCCATTCCTATCAGAAGTGGGGAACAGTTTAGGGAAGGCCATTTCCCATTCCTCTAGCATCCCTGTGTTCCGATTCGTCCCAAAGTTGTTCGGTAGGTATAAGGTCGAGTCACTGAAGATCCTACAGACTGAACTCGTCTGGTCTTTCTGGAGCTGGTTTTGTGACGGGGAGCAGAACTGTGTCCACATACTTTTGGCTGTATAGAGAACCTGACAGACGTGATTAATTCTGAGATTCTGATCTAATTATCACAGAACAGAAACGTTAATTAAGAACCGATATTGTCCTGCTGTATGAATTACAATCTCGTCCGTGGTGCCCACAGGTCATGGTGAGGTGTTGGTGAGGGCAGAGGGGCGCGGGGTGAGGGATGAGGGAGGGGGGCGGGGGTTGTAATTCGGGGGTTGGTGTTGGCACTTTCGGCTGTGATGATTTATCTCCGGGACTCATTTCCTCTTTAATGGAGGATTATTTGGAGGTAGGAGGATCGCTGCAGGTCCAGACGAGCTCGTTTAGCCGTGAGTATTCGTCTCCTCTTACAGGATCGACCCATCAGCCCTGAGATTACCCACAATCCCCGGCGGGTTCACTTCTCCTTCAGTGCGTGGAGCTCCTGACGTTATGATAATAAATCTGCAGGTCAGGGGGTGAAATTACTGCCGACTGTGTTCCCATCCCGGCGTACAGAAACGATTTCAGGTGAGTTTTCAAAAGTATGTGGACGCAACTTCATAACCCTGGTGCAGAGGCTTCCACTGTGAGCTCCACAAGCACTGAGACCTCAACCAGGTTCCTGTGAAAGCACTCGGGTTGGTGTTTAAACTTATTAACATCCAAAAAATAATCAAATTTATATACGGCCAAAAGTATGTGGACACAGTTCTGCTGTCCCATCTACTAAACCAGCTCCAGAAAGGCTCAGGCCGGCCGAGTTTAGTCTGTAGGATCTTCACTGACTCGACCTTAACCCTACCGAACAACTCTGGGATGAATTGGAACTTGGATGGACTGTGAGACAAGCAGTGTGGTACGCTACATGACCGAAAGTATCCGTAGTGGCACCACCATGAACCTCTGAGAAACCTGTCCACTAGATTTTGAAGTGTGCCTGTGGGAATTCGGTCAAAAGAACACCCATGTTGAACACAAAGGCTTTGCTCACAGTCGGCGTTCTAAATCATCCCAGTGGTGTGAGCAGGGTTAAAGGTCAGGGCTGTGTATCGTTTCTCCACACCAGACTTGAATTGTGCACAGGAAACCAGTTTGGGATGAATCGGAACTTGGATAGACTGGTGAATATCACTGCGCTGTGTTACGCTACATGGCCAAAAGTATCCGGACACCTTACGTTGAGCCTGTTGGACACCACACTCCACAACCATAGTTGCACCACCAGCCTGTCCATGAGATTTTGAAGTGTGTCTGTGGGAATTCGGTCACAAGAACACAAACAAACTGTGACCTCACAAGTCAGGTGTGTGTAGAACAGTGACCAGCCCTCACAGATCCACGTTCATGCAGACGTTCCTCACCGTTCGGTCTCTGAACGTTCTCCCTGACCTTCATGAGCGGGTTTATCAAACATCTCAAGCTGGTTTGAGGAGAAAATGGATCCAGCTGAAGAGCAGCAGCAGTAAATCAGACGGAGAGATGAGGGAATGTTATCGGCGTCGGTCCCGGTGAGAACCGTGAGGATTTACTGCTCCACCGCTCAGTTTTACAGATCCAGCGTGACCCTCTCGAAGCTCCGCAGATCAGATAAACTGCACGACGTACTGGAGGAGACGGAGGAGAAACTGAACCTCGCGCTACCACAGAACCCTGAAGCACCTCGCTCAGCGGTAAAACGGAACCCTGACGTGATACGGAACATCAAACCCGATCAAATTCGTTCAGTCTGGAGTTCGGCTGGAGTCGCTCGTCAGGGCTTTAAAGCTCTTTCATCAGATTTATTTAACCCTCAGATTTTATTTTCACCGAGTCTTCATCTTCTCACGACTCTGAATGACGACCACAACCAGAACTTCTCCAAACTAGAACATGTTTTATACTAAACTGCACGATAATAAACGCTCGGCTGTTTAAGTTTGCCACATCCTCACCGTAAACAAAACGCTAATCCATTATTGGGTGAGTGCAGCCCTCAGGACCCAAACTTTCGTGTTCTGGGGTCCTAAAACTGGACCAAGACCCAAGACTAAAGACCCAAAACCAAAGATCCAAGACTATGGACCCAAAAAAGAAGACCCGGGGCTGAAAACACAAAACCAAAGAAACAATCATGAAGACAAAGGACCCAAGATTTAAGACTGAAGAACCAGGATCCAAGACTAAAGAATGAATATAGGACACAGGACCTGAGACTGAAGACCCAAAACCAAAGATCAAAGACCAAAGATCCAGGACTAAAGACCCAAACTTTTGTGTTCTGGGGTCCTGAAACTGGACCAAGACCCAAAACCAAAGATCCAGGACTGAACAGAAGACCCAAGGCTGAAGACACAAGACCAAAGAAACAATACAGAAGACCCTCGTGTTTGGGACGTCTAATCATTTAATTTCTGTGTTTCTGCCACGACAGCTGTAATAAATCATATAAAAAAATAACGTCTCCAACTTCAAAGCAGTAGTTTAGGGAAGGTCCTTTCCTGTAAAGACATGAAGAGAAGCTCCAGTGTCCTGCACAGAGCCCTGAGCTCAGCCCCACTCAACAGCTCTGGAATTGATTCCACACCTGAAGCTCCACACTAACTCATATTATGATGGGTCTGACGGGGGGGGCGCAGCGTGTGTTCAGGAGGGTTTGAACCTGGCAGGGGTAAAGAGGGGGTGAGGGGGGGTCCTGAGGGCGGAACAGGGGAACACAGGAGCTTGGACGTGACTGGAATAAGGTTAGAGCAGAGAAGAATGTCAGGAAGAGTCCACACACACACACTCACACACACACACACACACACACACACACACACACACACACTCAGCAGGTGTAGTATGATAGTGAACAGAGCTCAGGTGAGTGGTTACCTGGACAGGTACTGGCCGGACGACGGCACCTCGTGTTCATCAGGCTGGTGGAAGCAGTTGACCATGTTCTGCATAAGCGCCAGGTCGGGTCTCACGGCGCTGGCGGCGGTCACGGCGCGGCCCACCAGCTGCAGGGCGTCACGTATGTAAGAGTTCAGGGGCCGCCGCGCGGTCTCGCCGTACGCCAGCAGGCCCGGAGGGGCCCCGATAGAGCTCAACGCGTCCGGGCTCAAAGGATGCCCCAAAATCCACAGGGCGCGGCCCATCCCCGCCGCCCCCCGGAGCACCGCCGCGATGCACTCGGGGTCGGATCCCAACACCACCACGCTGGAGCCGGAACCCCCGCCGGTGCGGTTCAGGAGCCGCGCCAGGAGCCCACGCACTTCCTGTTCTACGTCTGGTACTTCCTCCACGGGTCGTTCATGAGAATGAAGTGTGTTATGGGTGTCGGTGCCCTCCTCTGTGGTCGGCGCCCCCCGCTGGTCACTCAGGTCCAGAGTCTCCCACAGGTGCCAGTGCGATCCGTTCAGCCCGGTCCGCCCCTGATTCCGGAGGTGTTCCAACACTCTGGTATTGTCTCCGCCCGGGCAGATGACCGCCGCCCCACCTGACCACGCCCCGCGCAGCAAAACGGACAGCAGCAGCTCGGCCAATCCGGACGGAGGGAGGCGGGTCAACATCTGCAGGTGGAACCGGTTCTGAAAAACACAAACACAAACATCAACCAAAAGTATATAGACCTCTTACAGGTGTATAGAATCAGAATCACACCATAATGAGTCAATCTAGGAGCAACAACAGCTCAGCCACGAGTCCTAGTAGTCAAAAGGTTGTCAGTTCAAGCCCCACTTTGACCGAGTCGCCACTCCCAACCTCTCAACCTCTTACATGCCAAATTGTATAAAAACGTTCCCAAAATTCCATAAATGGGAGTAAAATCGCTGAGGCGGAGCTTCATGGATCAGGGTTCGATCCTAATACATGATGCCAAGCGCTGGAGCGATCTAAAGCACACCACCACCGGACTACTGAGCACTCAAAACACATGATCATGCTTTCAATCTACAGTACATTTACATTTTCAGCACCTATATCCAAAGCGACTTACAGTACCGTGACAGTACAAAATCTAAGCAATTGAGGGATAAGGGCCTCGCTCAAGGGCCCAACAGTGGCAACCTGGCAGTGGTGGGGTTTAAACCAGCGAGCTTTCGATTACTAGTCCAGTACCTTAAACACTTGGCTACAACTGCCCTACAAACAGTACAGTTAGCTAATGTAACGTCAAATAAACTTCATCCTGGTCAGGGTCGCAGTGGGTCTGATTTATTGGGAAGCACCCCGGATACACACACACACACACACACACACACACACACACACTGTATTAACCTAACAGCATGTCTTTGGACTGTGGAAGGAAACCAGAGGTACCAGAGAAAACCCACACATACACGGGGAGAACATGCAAAACTCTATGCAGAAAGGACCCAGACCGCTCCACCAAAGGAATCGAACCTAGGACCTTCTCGCTGTGACACAACAGTGCTACCCACCAAGCCAAAAAGTCAAAAATGTGCATTAAAATGCTGATGAAGCACACACACACACACACTCTCTCTCTCTCACACACACACACACACACACTCTCTCTCACAGACACACACACTCTCGCTCACACACACACACTCTCTCACACACACACTCGCTCACACACACACACACACACACTGTCTTTCTCTCACACACACTCACACACACTCTCTCTCTCTGTCACTCACACACACACACTCGCTCACACACACTCTCTCTCTCACACACACACACACACTCTCTCTCTCTCACACACACACACACACACACACACACTCTCACACACACACACACACACACTCATACACACACACACACACACACTCTCTCTCACACACACACACACACACTTATTCTTGCTGCTCGATCTCGTGGCTTTACATCAAAAACATGCAAATATTTCACATTAAGCCGATTTCAGCAAAAACGAGGAACATTCACCACGTCACCGTCTCCACCGAACCCTCACATCCTCTCACATCCTCTCACTGTCCTTCATCATCATCATCCTCATACAGAGATTAAGTCTTTAAAGAGCTGCTTTGTGCACAGGAACAGGAGAGGACCTTCCCTAAACTGTTGCTGCACAGTCAGAAGCATGTCATGTCCTTTATATAATTGATTTATTACACGTTAGTGACCGGCGTGGCTGAAACACATTTTTCATGATGAGCGGGTTAAATTGGGTATGACTAAACTCTGTGACCTCGCCCCCCCGGCTGAGGTGCCCTTATTTTACCCACCATGCACCGGACGGGTGACACCGGGCACTCAGCGGCGTCTCTGTACCTGTGGGCGGAGAGAACGGGGTGTGTGTTAGAAATCCATCAGAACTAACGAGTGAATGGATTCCACACTGATGGGTCTGACGGGGGGTGGGGGGGGTTTGGGATTTGGGCGCAGCGTGTGTTCGGGAGGGCTTGAACCTGGCAGGGGTGAAGAGGGGGTGAAGGGGGGGGGTCCTGGGGGTGGAACAGGGGAACGCAGGAGCCTGGACGTGACTGGAATAAGGTTAGAGCAGAGAAGAATGTCAGGACGTTCACACACACACACACACACACACACTCACACACACACACTCACACACACACACACACACACAGCGGTACAAACGTGCTGAGAGATTTCAGGCGCTCGCTGTGATTGGACGATTACTGCTGCCGCAACACTGACAGTTCATGCCGCCGCTGGGGGGGCATCAGAGTGGCACAGCTGGCATCAGGGGAGCTGCAGAGCAACGCTGGTGCTGAGAGGACAGTCTGAGCCTGATTTCAGATTTTCCAGTCAACTGAGTAATGTGCTCACATTCCAACACATGCATAAGGTGGATTGGCTGCTTTGAACTGTTACAGGTCTGAGTGAGTGAGTAAGTGAGTGAATGCAGGTGATGTAAAGCACACCTCCACTGGACCCAGCAGAATGATTTCTTTATACATGGCAACCTGACAGACCAAACCAGAGTTCCTGTTCAGCGCAGCCTCCAGCACCCCAAGTCAGGACTCACAGCAATCCTGACCGGAACCGACTCCCTGCAGAACATGGTGAAGAGCTTTTTGGAGGACTGAAGACCCCCCGTGGTTTCACCCGTCTGAGCTCCAGTGAGACGGAGCAGCTGAGTCTGGTGATCAGTAAAGTGTGAGGAAGCATATGCCAGGGCGATGTGGGGTAGAAATACGAGGCGTGCTGGGTGACACCGGGCACAGATGATGTATATGATGTTCGGGGAGGCGGGCGGGGCCTTTTGACAGGAGACACACTGCTGTGTTTTTTTTTTTTTTTGGGTAACACATGGCAGGTAGAGACCGGTAGTCATGGGCGTTCAATGGGATGGTAGAGCAAGCACACACCCACACCCCACACGCTCCCACTACCCACCCCACATGCACCCCTTCACATGCACCCCACACACCTCACATGCCCCCCCCACACACACACATAACCCACACATGTAACACACACACACACACACCCCACATGCTCCACACACACCCCACACACACCCAACACGCCCCACACACACCCCACACGCCCCTACACACACCCAACACAGCCCCCCCACACACACCTCACACACCAAACACGCCCCACACCCCCCACACAGCTCACACACACCCCACACACACCAAACACGCCCCACCCCCCCCACACAGCTCACACACACCCCACACACACCAAACATGCCCCACACCCCCCACACAGCTCACACACACCCCACACACACCAAACACGCCCCACACACACCAAACACGCCCCACACCCCCCACACAGCTCACACACACCCCACACGCACCAAACACGCCCCACACCCCCCACACAGCTCACACACACCAAACACGCCCCACACCTCCCACACAGCTCACACACACCCCACACACACCCAACATGCCCCACCCACACACAAACCTTCACATGCACCCCACATGCCCCTGAGCTTTTCTTCATGTCTTTACAAGAAAGGAGTCCAGCAGTGCTGTGCTTTACACCAGTCCAGCCGCTGCTCTGAGCCTTGGCGTGAGCTTTGTTGCCGCTTTCAGTAGGCCTGTGACGGTGCCATGCTCAGCACCTCCGGTACCTGGTTCTCCCGCCGGCACTCACGTGTGGTGATTATCATCCTGGATCAGAATAATAAGGACACAGTGAAACCAGTGAAACGCGGTGGCGGCGGCAGCAGATCTTGATGAGGTCCTGCAGAACCTGATCTAATGAGATCCCGGCGGGTTTCTATCCGATTATGGAGACGTTGGCACTGCCAGGCTGTTCCTGCGCTGATAAACACTTATTTACCGCACTAACAGGATTACAGCGGCGAGGTGCGGCGGGTTCACACTCACTGAGAACGCAAGATAAACAACGCAAATACGGAAACCACGCCGTCCAGATATTTATTTACTGACCAAACATGCGACGATCTGATCATGTGTCATCAGAATATCAGAGTCAGTGTGGGTGTGTCATCGCTGTCATAGCCGATTCCCAATACAGCAGCACAGACAAAAGTATTGGGACGCCCTTCTAATTATTAAAATCCTGTTTCAGCCACAACAGTCACTAACAGGTGTAATAAATTAATCATAAAAAGGAAATGATCCCTGGTGCTTTTGACACAACAGTTTAGGGAAGGTTCTTTCCTGTTCCAGCGTGAGCGACCTCTATAAAGACTTGAAGAGACTCCAGTGTCCTGCTCAGAGTTCTGAGCTCAGCCCCACCCAACAGCTCTGGGATGAACCGGAACACAGATTCCGGGCACAAATTCCCATACACAGACACACTTCTTGGTAAGTCTTGTGAGAGGCTTCTCAGAAGAGCGGCTGCTGTTCTAGCTGACACGATCACAATATTTTAATACCGCGTG
This sequence comes from Trichomycterus rosablanca, assembly GCF_030014385.1. NCBI lineage: Eukaryota > Metazoa > Chordata > Actinopteri > Siluriformes > Trichomycteridae > Trichomycterus > Trichomycterus rosablanca. The sequence continues at coordinate 472,693 of NC_086007.1, forward strand.
CCCGATAAGCTCCTGCTCGGGCGTCCCAATACTTTTGCTTGTTTGTGCGTGTTTATTTATTCATGATGTTTTTTTTTGCTGATGTTCCTGGAGAAGTTCGGTACAGATTTAGAGTTGGAGATCATGATCCCTGTTAGAAATCCCACACACGGCGCTGAGGAGAAACTCTCAGCTGCACCGAGCTCGTAAATAAAAGATACGCCCACGCACCGTCGCTCCAAAAGTCTTCGGACGCCCAGAAACTCCACAACAGCACCATCAGCCCGTCGTGTTCCAAACCGGGAGAGTTTATATTAAACCGCTCCGTCTTTCCTTCTCAGCTTTATTATCACCTAATGTTCCGGGAAGCATTTCTGGTTCAAGACTCTGGAGTGTGTCTGTGGGAATTTGTGCCCACTCCGTCGACAGAGTCAGTCAGGTCGGGTGCTGATGCTAAAGGAAAAGAGAACGCCTGGCTCACAATCAGAGTGTAATTCATCCCAAAAGTTTTGAGTTGGGTTGAGACCTGGACTCTGTGTAGGAAACTGGTACTACTGGGTTCCAAACTGCCACAGGAAGGACCACCAGCACAATAACACGTACCTAGAATTAACATGCACAGTCCTAAGGGTTGTCTGGAGTGGTGTAAGGCACACCACAACCGGACTCTGGAGTAAACTCTTACACACGTGCAGGTGTGTTCTCGAGGGTCAAGGCAGGCCCCCTTGGGGAGCGTCACTTCACGTTCTGCTGTGCTAAGGGTCGACTGGAGTGGTGTAAAGCACACCACAACTGGACTCTAGAGTATTGAATCACCTCACAAGTACCAGCTCGTACACACAGTATCAGATGTGAAGTGTGGTGGAGGAGAAGTGACAGTACAGGTGTGTTTTTGGGGCGTCACATTCTGCTGTGCTAGGGGCTGACTGCAGTGGTGTAAGGTACAACAGAACCAGACTCTGGAGTAACAAATCACCTCACAAGTAGCAGCTGTGAAGTGTGGTGGAGAAGGAGTGACAGTACAAGTGTGTTCTCGAGGGTGGAGTCAGGGCCGCTCACATGGTGGCATTAATTTGGTGAGCGTCCAGTTCTGCTGTGCTAGGGGCCGACTGGAGTGGTGTAAAGCACACCACAACTGGACTCTGAAGTAACAAGTCACCTCACAAGCACCAGCTGTGAAATGTGATGAAGGAGTGACAGTACGGGTGTGTTCTCGAGGGTCGAGGCAGGGCCCCTGGGGGAGCGTTACATTCTGCTGTGCTAAGGGTCGACTGGAGTGGTGTAAGGCACACTACAGCTGGACTCTGGAGTAACCTCATACACACAGTAGCAGCTGTGAAGTGTGGTGTAGGAGGAGTGACAGTACTGGTGTGTTTTTGAGGGTCGAGTCAGAGCTGCTCACTTGGTGGCGACTCATTTGGGGAGTGTCACATTCTGGTGTGCTAGGGGCCGACTGGAGTGGTGTAAAGCACACCACAACCGGACTCTGGAGTCAAACAAATCACCTCACAAGTGCCAGCTCGTATACACAGTAGCAGCTGTGAAGTGTGGTGGAGAAGGACCGATGGGTTAGACGCATTTTTGCTGGATGAGGAAGAGCATCCAACTTTGGCTGCATCAGTTTAGGGAAGGCCCGGCTAGCAGAAAGCCTGCCAAAAGGTGCTGCTGTGATGTTCTTGAATCCAGACGCCCTTATTTGGTCGTGTTTCCCGTCAGGTAAGAAGTGGGAGTGATGGTTTCTGGTCGCGTTTCGTTACGGCCCCAGCGGCGGGGCGTCCGGGGGCGCCCTTAACGACACGTATCCGTCATCAGACGCGGCGCGGCGACACTCGGACCCGTTATTCCTCTTCATCGCGCGGCCCGGAGAGCGCCACGCCGCACAAGTGCCGTGATCCATCAGGCGGGGGCGCGGTACACCCCGCTAATGAGATTTCAGAGGGGCTTCTGAGCACCAACATTTCTTTTACATTCAGTAATAGAGGCGATCACTCACATTACAGACGCGGGAATGAAGCCGGAGCTTTACACGCTGCCGCCGCCGCCCCGAATGTTCCGCTCAGGGTTCTACAGTCACACACGGACCCAACATCACACACACACACACACACACACACACACACGGACCCAACATCACACACACACACACACACACACACACACACGGACCCAACATCACACACACACACAGCGAGGAAAATAAAGAGGCTTTATGATCCGGAACATCAAAGAGATACAAAATGTTCACGACACAGGAACACACACGCTCAAAAGTGGACGCCTCTTATAATGACTGAATTCACGTGTTTCAGCCACAACAGTCACTAACAGGTGTAATAAATCAATCATATAAACGTAATGATAGTCTTTAATAGCAACCGTTTAGGGAAGGCCCCTTCCTGTTCCAGAATGAGCGAGCTCTATAAAGACACAAATAAAATCAGAAAAGAGGCTGACTGTGGTGTAAAGCACACCACAACTGGACTCTGGAGTAAACTCATACACAAAGTAGCAGCTGTGAAGTGTGGTGGAGGAGGAGTGACAGTACAGGTACGTTTTCAATGGTCGCTCACTTGGTGGCGTTCATTTGGGAAGTGCTAGGGGCCAACTGGAGTGGTGTAAGGCACACCACAACTGGACTCTGGAGTAACGAATCACCTCATAAATACCAGCTCGTACACACAGTAGCAGCTGTGAAGTGTGGTGGAGGAGTTACAGTGCAGGTGTGTTTTCTAGGGTCGAGTCAGAATTGCTTAATTCATGGCAATAATTTGGGGAGCGTCCTGTTCTGCTGTGCTAGGAGCCGACTGGAGTGGTGTAAAGCACACCGCAACTGGACTCTGGACTAAATTAATATACATAATACCAGCTGTGAAGTGTGGTGGTGGAGGAGTGACAGCACAGGTGTGTTTTCTAGGGTCGAGTCAGGGCTGCTCACTTGGTGGCGTTCATTTGGGGAGCGTCCTGTTTTGTTGTGCTAGGGGTCGACTGGAGTGGTGTAAAGCACACCACACCTGGACTCTGGAGTAACGAATCTCCTCATGAGTATTCATCTTTTCATGTTTTGAATGAATGAACAGGCACAAATTCTCACAGATACAGTGAGGTGAGGGTCTAGCTCCCTGTTATGGACCGGCACCATGTTTAGGTCACATTTTCTGAAGAACATGAGAACACAGAACTGATTCTGTTTGTTTCTTCTGAAGAACCAGAGTTTCTGTATAGAGCTTGCTCATGCTGGAACAGGAGAGAACCTTCCCTAAGCTGTTGCTGCACAGTCAGAACCATGTCATTTCCTTGATATGAGTGATTTATTACACCTGTTTGTGACTGTTGTGGCTGAAACACATGAATTATAATTAGAAGGGGCGTCCCAACATCTTTTTACATTCAGGTGATATTTTGAGGAGGATCTAACCTTCTGAACCTTCTCATATTGAGTTGCTTCCCCAAAGCGATTATTCCACCATCAAAGTTCTTCAGAAGCTTCCACAGCAGGAGCTCAGATCGAATCCCGGATGCTCCTGTAGGTTTACGTTCCTGAATCTGTTCCACACCCTCTTGTTGTGGGTCCATGTGGAGGTCTGGTTCTGGACCTTCTGCAGCTTTTACTCCAGTGAGTTCCTCTCCACATCCGTAAAGGTCCTGCTGGGTCCTGATCCATCAGAATCCTCCATCATGCTCATTCTTCTCCTGTGAAACTCTAAACAAACTCTAAACAAGCTCCACCGGTGAGATCAGATCTTCATCTCTGAGGAACACGTGGTGAACTGAAGACCTGGGTTCTGTTTTCCTGAGGACTCATCAATCACAGCTTCTATTCTCCTTACGCTCCACCGCTTCTTCTCACCATCACGTCCTGCTTCAACCTGCTGACACCAGCTTCAGAGACGCAGCCAGAGAGAAACGTCTGCTTCATGTTCACATCTCCAAACTTACAGTCCTGACAGGGAGAGTCACGTCCCAGCGACGGAGCAAATAAACACCGAGAAACGCGACGACATTCAGAGGAACGCAAACACAGAACCAACACGCTGCATTAAATTACATTAAAAATATAAAGAAAAAACGACATTAATAATTAAAAATATAAAAAAAACACTGAGTTAATTCAAATTAAAAATATAAAGAAAAAACGAAATGCTGCATTAACTAAAATAAATTTAAAAAATGCTAAACTGAAACTGAAAAAAATATTTAAAAACCTGCGGCATTAAGTTAAATTAAAATATAATTTAAAAAAATGCAGCATTATATTAAATTAAAAATAGTTTTAAAATACACTGCATTAACTGAAATAAAAATATATAAAAATATAAATAAAAATGCTGCATAAATCTAAACTAAAAATATAAACAAAATATTAAAAAGGTAAAAAAACCACTGAATTAACTACAGTTAAAAAAAAATAAAAAAATAAAAATAAAAAATAAAAAAACACTGAATTAACTAAAATTACAAATATTTGCTGCATTAATTTAAATTAAATTATATTAAATTAAAAATAGTTTTAAAATACACTGCATTAACGCAATAAAAAATATATCTTTTAAAAATGCTGCATTAACTACAATTAGAAATATTTTTAAAAACGTAGCATTATCTGAAACAAACAAACAAACAAAAAATGCTGCATTTGAAAGTTGCTGACATTGCAAATGCCTTCTCTCCACTAGGGGGCGCTTTATTATTTTATCTGTTGACATCGCAACAACAGAGCCGAGCGGCTCCAGCACAAAACTGAGCTTCCATTCTAATAAAGTCGCTGAAAATTTGACGGCAGAAAAACATCAGATTCTCTCACTGCAAGATCTCAGCTCTGCTACCGGTCGGCTGGGCGCCCCCTAGCGGGCCCGACTGGCAGTACAGACAGTCTGCTGGGTGGGAAAAGACGGGACTAAAAGTGGGCGGGGTCTTGGGCTCTGTGTAAGGACCCTGGTTAGTAGCCTGAGGCGCCTGTACAGATGTGGAGGAACGTGGAGATCAGCGCGTGACTCTCCATGTACGAGACCGACCTCATGCACCGATCCACCAAAGTACAGGGGGATAAGAAGGGGTCACATCGGAGGGAGGGCGTGTCAGGAGAATAAACCCTCCTCATACACCATCAGGGTCTCTAGTAGAGGAAGAGGAACCGGCTACGACTAAACTGGGAGAAAATAGTAAAAAGAAAAAGAACAATAGACGCTCGCTTCAGGAAGGTCGTCCTGTGCTGAGAAGAAATTTGTACCGATGATCAGATGGAACTGAAGAGAAAAACTGTTACTACTGTCCACAGTCCATCAAGCTTCACATCATCACACTGATCAGCTTTTGTTTGCGTGTGTAAATTCTCAGTTGCAGATTTTAGAGCAGAAGCTTCTTGAACGGCATCCTGCTGTCATGTAGGTGTCCAGACAAACTATCCCTAGTTGCACGGGCACAGAGAAGTCAGCAGTTATAGTTGGTCCCAGTCTACAAACGTTATGGTTTATCGAGGAGGGCGGCGTTTACATTTCAGGACTGAATCAGCAGAAGAACCAGAGAGATTCCTAATCAGAGAGAATCAAGACGTTCCAGCGTGATGAAGATCCGTCCTGAAGGTCCTCAGGCATCAGAACTAAAAATCACTCGTTTCCTCCAGGATCATGAGGACGGACGAGATGGAACCAGACACCCCAGGAACCTCAGAAACCTCAGGAACCTCAGGAACCTCCAGACGTGTGGTTCTGACAGCGGGTCACTGGGCGCCCGGTCCTGATGCTCCGGCTCACGGTCGGTTTGTTAGCTCAGGATTCCCGGCCGTGAAGAATTTTTAATGCGAGTACACACGTGTGGATCATCCAGCCGCCGTTCAGCAAACATTCGGCTATTATTACATTTTTAATGGGACGCAGCGGAACTGCTGCAGATAAACACGACGGCGTCTGAGGAGAGCGGACGAGATCAGAACATCATCCTCATCCATCCAGCTCAGGAAGAATCATCAGCGACGTGAAAATAATTAGCAATTCTGTAAAAAACCAGGAGCTAATAGCTTCAGCGGGAACGACTTTGTGAAAACGGCGCGTGACTTTGGGACGACGCTAGCGGGCAGCAGGAGTAATTAGGATGACGAGGGTGAGCGGAATCGGTGCCAGTAATCAGCCTGGCGCTGATAAGAACGGGCGACAGGAGCGCTTTCAGATAAAACATTAAGAGACGCCGAGCGAGCGCTGCCGATGCTCCCGGCGGACCCAGATTATCCCCCAAATCGATGAGCTAACGCACCGCCGCTAAAACAATGCTAATCCCGCCGCTCAATCCTGACCGGGGCCGCTTTCAGACTCAAACTATTTCATCAGGGACGGTTTGGGGGGCGTCAGGGGCGAGGGTTCGACGCCCAGAGCCTTTTACATCATCGGACGCCTAAACTGCTCTCCAGTAGGTTCTGGAACACGACTGCAGGGATTCTCTACCCACTGAGGTCACATTGAGATCAGGCCCTGATGCTCTGATGCTGACCGAGAGCACTTGGCTCACGGTTGGCGTTCTGATTCATCCTGAATCTGTGCAGCACAGTAAACTGGTGGAAACTGGTACACTTCATATCCAAAAGTATGTGGACACCTCTTCAAATAAACTAATGTTTCAGGTGTTTTAGCCACACCCATCCCTTCTGACCTGTTGGCAACAGTTTAGGGAAGGTCCCTCCCTGCAACAAGCGAGTCCTGCACAGGTCTTGACCTCACAAATTCCCACAGACACACTCCAAAATCTGGCGGAGGCTGTTATAGCCACAAAGGAGATAATATAATCTGTATTAATGCCAGCAGTGTAAGGGATTAGGGTACTAATCTAATGAAAGGAAGGGCATCGGTTCGAGTGCCAAGTTGTGACAGTTGGGCCCCTGAGCAAGGCCCTTAACTTTTAATTTATTTTGGGAAAAAAGCACCACTTATATATACATGAATGTAAATAGTTCGAGAAGACGATGTCCACATACTTTTAGAACTGTGTGTGGGTGCTAGTCTACAGAACGCTGCTCCGCCAAGGTCTGGATTGTTATGCTATGCTACGTGCAGCGCGTGAGCCTCGCTAGCTGAGCTGTTGTCGCTCCCAGACGTCTCCACTTTGAAGAAGACTTTGACGCCCACTGCTGGCTGAAAGCAAACTCCTCTTCCAAACTCCACGTCTCGCCGTGCGCTTCCAGCATTTCAAGTTCCAGACAGTAGAGATCCCTCCCTCAGACACAGCCGAATGTGCGCCAACTGAGAGTCTAGACAATAAACCGCAGCGCCACCCAAACGCCCTCTCCGAAGAGCTGGAAGCAAAATTCCGGAACGTTCCGGCTCTCTTCTCATCGCATTATGCCGGGAACCCTTGAAGTGTGACCTCGCGGCGTGTGTTCCAGGACTTTCTGGCTCGGCTTCGTTACCCAAACCTCAGATGTTTACCTCGTTTGGAGCCGGTGCGTTCCTCTCCTCCCGCTCTCGCCTCTGGCGTGGGTTCAGAAACGGTACCACGAGGGAAGCGGCGCCGGCGAGAGCGAGAGGAGAGGAACGCACCGAGGAGAAACGGAGAGGCGGCGACGCCAGCGTGGAATCGTATTATCTACAGAACACAGCCGCCAGCGCTGGATTAAGAGAACCTGATTGAGAACGTGCCGGCGTCTCCTTTATCCACCCTGAATGAGAATCTTAAAGCCGGTGGGCGCTGTAACAGAGGCGCGGCGGCGGCGTTACGCAGCGGATCATCACAGGAAACGCCGAGAGTTTTAATAACGGCGCTTCCTGATCAAACCGCTTTAATTCCTCTAAACAGTAATGAAGGAAGGAACGAACGAACGGCCAAACATCAAACATCAAAGCTTCATTTAAACCGGCGGTACAATAATAACATACCGAGCAGGTGGTCGTTACCTGACTGACCAACTTTTAACCTCCTCTCACCTGAATCGCTGACCGCTCGTACCAATGAGGGCATTTCTGAACTCCGGCTGACCTTTGGTTTCCATGGTTTCTCTTTACTGAATCATATTAGATACGAATCAAATCAGAAATGAATCATTAGATATGAATCAAATCAGAAGTGAATCAAATCAGAAATGAATTATTAGATACGAATCAAATAAAAAATGAATCAAATCAGAAATGAATCAAATCAGAAATTAATCAAATCAGATACAAATCAGATATGAATCAAATCAAATACGAATCAGATACAAATAAGATCAGATATGAATCAGATCTGAATCAAGTCAAATCTGAATCAGATACAAATCAAATCAGATATTAATCAGATATGAATCAAATTAAATACAAATCATATTAGAAACAAATCAATCAGATACGAGTCAGATCAGATATGATTCAAACCAGATATAAATCACATCAGATTTGAATCATCAGATACGAATCAAATTGAATATTAATCAAATCACATACAAATCAAATATAAACCAAATACAAATTAAATCAGAAACGAGTTACATATGAATCAAATCAGAATCCCATACAAATAAGATCAGATATGAATCAGATACGAATCAAATCTAATACGTAACAGATACTAATCAAATTAGATAAAATCAATCAGATCAGATACGAATCAACACGTGCTTCCATCTAGACCATGCAGACAGCGCCAAGCCACCTTCCGCACATGCTACAACAGCGTGGCCATGTAATAAGAGAGTGCCGGTGCTAGACTGACCTGCCTGCATCATGAAACTTCATATCAGGAAGCTGAAACAGGAACAAAAATTCATCCTGTCTCGTAACGACCGAGTCCTTAGTTAGAGCTCCACTTCTACCCAATCATGAGGTTCAAACACACACACTCTCACACACACACACACACACACACAGTACACACACACACTCTCACACACACACACTCTCACACACACACTCTCACACACACTCACACACTCACACACTCACACACACACTCACACACTCACATACACACTCACACACACACTCACACACACACACACACACACACACACACACACTGTAATGACTGTGTTAGGAGAAGCTTGTAGAGATGACGGCGTTAGAGTTTAGGACACTTTAGTGTAATTGCTGGATGTGAGAAGCTCGTTATTGTTAACGATCTGAGTTCTGCTGATCTGGACGCGGCTCTGATACCTTCAGACTCCATCACGCTTCACCACATCCAGAACCTTCAGGAGAAGATCAAACATCTATAACCAACTGGAATCATCATTCATCCATTCATCCATCCATCAGAGAGCTACATTCAGAATGAACCACCTGATCACGACTTCGTTTACATTCCTTTAACATTGACCCCCCTCAGCTCCTCTGTAGCTCTCTGTGAGGTGAGATCAGGTACTGATGATGGATGAGGAGTTCTGGTCTGCAGTCGATGGTCCGATTCATCTCAAAGATGTTTAATATTGTTTTGCTCAGAGCTCTGTACAGGTCACTCAGCTCCACCCCAAGCTCTTCAAACCAAACCAACTAAACTAAACCAACTAAACCAACGCAACCACGCCAAACCAACTAAACCAGACTAAACAAACCAACCACACCAAACAAACCAACCAACCAACCACACCAAACAAACCAACCAACCAGCCAACCAAACAAACCAACTAAACTAAACCAACTAAACCAACACAACCACACCAAACCAACTAAACCAGACTAAACAAACCAACCAACCAACCACACCAAACAAACCAACCAACCAGCCAACCAACCAAACCAACTAAACTAAACAAACTAAACCAACACAACCACACCAAACCAACTAAACCAGACTAAACAAACCAACCAACCAACCACACCAAACAAACCAACCAACCAGCCAACCACACTAAACCAACTAAACTAAACCAAACCAAACTAAACAAACCAAAACAAATAAACCAACACAACCACATCAAACCAAACCAAACCACACCAAACTAAACCAACTAAACCAACCAACCAACCCAAACTAAACCAACTAAACAAAATCAAACTAAACAAACCAACCACACCAAACTAAACAAACCAACTAAACCCAAGCAAACCAAACCAACCAAACCAAACCAAACCAACTAAACTAAACCAACTAAACCAAACCAACTAAACCAAACTAAACAAACAGACCAAACCAAACCAAACAAACCACACTAAACCAATCCTTGCTTTGTGCACTACAGTCCTGCTGGAACAGAAAACGTCCTTCCCTAAACTGTTGCCACACAGCTATAGTGATGTGATAAATGAAACCCCCCGTGGTTGTGTAGCTGTATTTATAGACGTGCTGGTGTGAGGTTGAAACTCTGAGGCGTGTCCACATACTTTTGGTCCCGGTGTTCTTATTCCTCTTCATTCATTATTAATTCTCACTTCTGTCTGAAATGTCAAGGTCGTATCAGAAGAGTTTAAAATGAGACGCGACGGGGCACCGGGGCCTCAGCGCTCCTACATTATTGATGGGAAGGTTGACGGTTCAAGCCCCTCTGATTCTGACATGGCACCTTCGGGCCCCTGAGCGGGGCCCTTCGTTCCCAGTTGATCGGACTGTACGGCGGCTGTGATGTGATCCGGATGAGAGAAACTGTAGAAGAGCTTTCTAATAAATCCATCAGTTCTGTCTCTACACCAATCAGAAGCACCGATGTGAGGAGAACGTAAACAAACAAGCTGCTGCGTTACAGAGACACGTTTACATGAGCCTGAGAAACCTGGAGAGTAAGATCATGAATCCAGGTCTCCACAGAGTGATCTCAGTTCTGAGGGTCCGTTCTTCAAACAGAACGGGATTATTTACTCATTTCTTTACTTTCTGCCCCCCCATATTCCAAGTTAGTCATATCCAGTTCCCGATAGTGAATCCACTGCTGCTTGCACAACCCCCGATCTGATCGAGGAGACCCGAATCACCACACACTCATCACACAGAGAGTTGTACCTCATACTAAAAGATACGCTAAGCTCCATGTGGGAGTGTAGTAAGAGTGCAGGTGCTAGACTGACCTGCCTGCAGCCCTCCTATAAAAAGGTGTGGAATATTATGAAGCTCAATTTGCGACAGTGAAGATACTGGACTGCTGAGCAGCTGAAGTGTTTCATCAAGTAAATAAATGGGCACAAATTCCCACAGACACACTCCAAAGCCTTGTGAGAAGCTTCTCAGAAGAGCGGCTGTTGTTCGAGCTGAATAGATCACACAGACGGTCACTCTGTTTTAATACCGCTTGTCTTTGGAACGAGGCGTCCGATAAGCTCACGGTCAGGCGTCCACATACTTTTGGCTCTCTAGTGAATGTTGGACAGTTTAAAAGAAAAACGTCACGTGTCCAGACCAAACGTCCACCCAGTTAAATTGGTTCTGATCTCACATTACTAGTATAAATGGGTTTAAATCCCAGTGCTCAGCCGTAACCGATCCACCCACGGACGGATGACGTCCCACGTCGCCCACTACAGGCGATACACTGCGCTGATTTAAAAGCGTCCAGTGATTAGAAGTGTGAGATCAGTCTGGACGTGTGTGTGCGGGATCAGCGCTCGGAGGCGGTGAGGTCGGGATTGGAGGTGTCAGGACGGCAGCTCGGTGTGTTTTCGGTGATTATCGGGGCGGGGCGCTGAGAGGCGGCGGCGGGTAATCGAGAGTAAATGAGAATTTAGGAACAGACGCTGGACGTGTTTAGGGAGCCGACGGTGCCGCAGCAGGACCCACGCTGAGCTGGTAAACGAGGCCGACAGCCAATATAACCATCACAAAGCACCCAGTGTGTGAGTGTGTGTGTGTACGTGTGTGTTTTTGTACTGTGTGTGTGTGTGTGTGTGTGTATGTGTGTGTGTATATGTGTGTGTTGTGTGTGTGTATATGTGTGTGTGTGTGTCAGAATCTCTCTGTTATTTTTATTTCTTTAATTTAAGCTTATGTAAAGCAGCTTTTTAAATGTATTATCCTTTTATTTATTTAATTTTATATTTTAATTTATTATTTTATTTTATTTAAATCATTATTATTACTATTATATTATTATTGTCATGACATTTTTTAATTATTATTTATAATTTATTATTGTTAATATTATTATTTAGATTATATTTTTTATTTAATAAATTTTTTTTAAATTTTTTTTTTATTATTTTTATTTTTTATTTTCTTATTTATTTCATTATTAAAAATTATCATTACAAATATTATATTATTATTGTCATGAAATTTTATAATTATTATTATTTATTATTGTTAATATTATATTTTTTATTTATTTTTTATTTTTTATTTTTATTAAAAAAATTATTATTATATTATTATTGTCATGATAAACCTTTATAATAATTATTATTATTTATTATTGTTATTTTATTATTATTATTATTATTATTTTTTTTTTTAATGTTTTTATTTCTTATTTCTTATTTTTATTTATTTTTTATATTTTATTTTATTATTTAATTTCATTATTAAAATGTATTATTACAACTATTATATTATTATTGCCATGACATTTTATAATTATTATTTTGTATTATTGTAAAATGTTATTATTATTTTTCTTTCATTTATTTTTCTTTTTTATTTAATTTAATAAAAAAAATTTTTTTCTTATTTTTATGTATTTATTTTTTAATTTTATTATTAAAATTAGTATTTTCGATTATAATTATTATTATTACATTTTATAATTATTATTCATTAGTATTATTATTATTTAATTATTGTTATTATCATTATTTTATATTTATATTTATAATAATTATTTTTGTTTTTGTTTTATAACAATAATAATTATTATATTATGTTAGACTATTATTTATAATAAAAATATTACAATAAAACAATAATAATATTGTTAACAAAATAATACGACTACTACTACTAATAATAATAAATAAGGATGTTTGTTATTAAATCTCTATATTTTTCTGCTGTGAATTTTGTTCCGGGCTGAAATAAGACATCAGCTTTATATAAAATATTTACGCCGTATCGTTTCTATCATGATGTAAAAATCATCCTCGTCTTCTCGGTACTGAGGAGGAAAAATCAGGAGATCCAGCGCATCTCTAACTGAGCCTGACGGATGAATAAACACCTCGACAAAGATCCCAGTGTGTGTGTTCACGCTGAGAGGATCTGCTCACACCCACCACCCTCAAACCCCCCGAACCTCCAAACCCCCGAACCGTGAGAGGAAAATAAATCAGCACGTCAGAGCCGAGAGTCACACCGGCCGTGTTTTCATATCAGCTTCACCTGTGATCACTAATACTGATCAACTAATCGATCAGGAAGAGCCTCGTCAATTCTGGAGCGGGTTTGTTTCAGCGCTGCAGTCGCTCGAGCTTCTGTACAAACGTTTACCTGCTCTATATACCTGCGAATTTCTCCAATCAGTGTTTTATATTAGAGACGGAACGAAATGAGAACTATCCATCAAACCTGGAGAACTATAAACCTCGGTGTGGGACGTGGGGTTTTCAGGGACTTTTAATTCTTTTTCCAGTAAAACCTCCTAAACGTTTGAGTTCCTCCAGACTGAGATGATTCATGTGCGGGTGTAGAAGGTATGACCTCCTGATCGTCTGGTACTGACTGTAATTACACCCATTACAAACCGCCACCTGATGCTGAGAGGAAACTGGACGATGGCTGGAGAACCAGCTCACTGGACGTTAGAGAAACCCACGCTGGATTCCACAGGTCAGGATGATGGATGGTGATCATTCAGGGCCGACAGGTCTGTAGGAGAAAGTGTCGGGAATCACAGGCGCTGTCGTCACGGCCGAGGCCCACGGGCTCACTGAGGAGCACAGAATGTTCTCAGAGGGCATCAACATCAGCAACATCAACTGGTGCCAATCACCATCATCATCACTATCATCACCATCATCATCATCCTCATCATCACCATCATCATCAACATCATGAGCAATGTCCATCAATCAAAAACACTAAACGAAGCACAGAAGCTCCGTAGCAACAATTATAAAGTTTTATTTTTGTATTATTATTATTATTTTGTATTATCATGTATTATTATTTGGTATTATGAATATTCTTTATTTATTATTATTATTATTATTATTATTTTTACTACTATTATTATTATTTTGTATTGTTAATATTTTTATTATTTTGTATCATTATTATTACTATTAATATTATTATTATTATTATTATTTTGTTTTATTATTAGTATTTTGTATTATCATTAATAGATATATATTTTTTATTTTTCTAATATTATTATTAATATTAATATTAGTATTATTGTTGTTGTTGTTTTATAACAACAACAATAACAATAACAATAATAATAAATAAAATGTTTGTTATTTAAATATCTATATTTTTCTGCTGTACATTTTGTTCCAGGCAGAAACAAGACGTCAGTTTTATATTAAATATTTATAACGTTTCTGTCATGATGTGAAAATCATCTGGCAGGATCCACGTCTCCTGGTACTGAAGCGACACGTGAAGTCGTATCATGTTTATATTTTGTGAATGCGCCGGTGCTCAGTGGAAGGTTTAGTTTTTATCCTCGTGGGTTTTATGCGGGTCGTACCGGAGGACCCACGTGTAGAGACATCACGTGTGGATGACGGGCGTCTCTCCACTTCGTTCCGTCAGCTAACGTCTCATTCAGCTCCATTCTTTCTTCTTCAGTAGAGCAGGACAGACGTGAGAGTGGAGACGGAGCGTCAACGTCAACGGAGACGGTTTATTTCTGTATCTCAGAGGAACACTGAGTGTTTATCTCACCGCCTGAACAGTTTCAATACTGACAGATTTAAATACTGAAGATTATTTTATCTGTTTAACACGTTCAGACACAAAATCTTCTCATGACCTCCTGTTTTTCACGTCCTCCTAAGAGAACCTCAAATCGACCTCATGGAGTTTCTCCATCAGTGGTTTCACCAGCAAAGGTGTCATGAAGACCTGTGGACGTTACACAACCTGAGACCCTGGATCTGTGTGAAAACCTATCGACCCGCCCAGCTGCCTCAGTAGAGAGGATTCTAATATAACCTGAACTCATAATCAGATTATTTAGACGCTCTACTTATACAGAGATACATGCTGTAAGAGCTGAATCAGAACTCCCTCGGCCGAAAGTATGAGGACACCAAAACATGAGCTGGTACGTGCCATTCCAATGTCAATCTAATAAACCACACTCGTATAATTACACCTTTATACAGATTAAACATCAACATGAATTTATTTACATTTACATCTCTCGTTATTCAGTCAGATCATCTCTCAGAATTAAGGCGCCTCAGTAGGAGCGTTTTAAAGGATATAAGAATTTAGACATGCCCTCTTCTCTTCTCGGGAGTAAAGAGAGAGGGTTTCATACAGACCCCATGTGTCCAATCTAACCACATTCTGAAGATTTGATGCTATAACAGCGTCTGATGATCCATCCACAGATAAGGTGAGGAGATACGTGAGGATGGAAACCACACACAGTTCCTCCCTGATCAATACCATCAGACTCGAAATAAAGAAATAGTTTATTCCTCCATCACCTGTCTGAACGACCAGCTTATTAACGACTCTCGCCTCTGTAATAACGCCGCCCGACAAAACATCGATCCATCCATCCACGCTGCACATACTGAAGACCAAACAGAAGATCTCACTTCCACACACAGGAACGTCCTCCTGAGAAGCTTCAGCTGGGCGTCAGCCTGAGCGGTTTCTCATGCAGTCTGGTACTGGTAGTGGTGCTGGTACTGGACCAGTCTGTCAGGATGGGTAACACTGGTACACCTCAGGGCTGGACGTGGAGCTGCTAGTGAACTGATGGAGCATTGGAGGACTGACACTAAAACTGACTCTGAATCTTTAGAGTCGACTCTTGATACATAAAGCCTGTTACTGACAGTGAAACTGATTCCTTTTGAAACTGAATCAAATGAATCATAAATGGTCAAATAACTCCTTTCTGATTCTCTCCATTATAGCATATTCATCACTCTGGATAGTTTTTTTAATTTAGTATTATTTATTATTATTAGGGCTGTCGAAGTTAACGCGATAATAACGCATTAACGCAATCTCAATTTAACGAGATTAAAAAAAATAGTGCCGTTAACGCACTAATTACATTACGAGATTTTTTCACTTCTAAAACTAAAGCAATTAATTTTTCACCCACGGGAGACAGATTGAATTATTCTCACTGACCACGCTCACACGCACGTTTAATGTTATTTAGTTCCGTTTGACAAAAAAAACCCTTAAAAATAGAGCTAACAGTGAAGATAAACCGGTTACAAAAGCAGCGACCGCTGTGTTTGTGTTCAATTCTCTGTTCACAGTGTCGATACAAGTGATTCAGGAATCGATTCATTGTAAGCGCAGCGTAAATTTCTTTTCTCAGTCATCTCTCCGTGTTTACTGTTATGATGAATGATGCGGTTGTAAATAAACACCAAATACTACAGAACATTCTGTGTGACTCGCTTACCTTATAAAGCTCAGGCTTAATTATACTGGTTATTACCACAGAGCGGGAGCCGACTCAGAGTCGTTTACGATTTACCGAGGTGAACCACGAACGTGCTGATAGAATCGGCTCAGATGGGATCGGACTGTATTATCTTTTTAAAGTAAATATTTCAATCAGCAGAATCGCATCTCATGTATGATGTGCACAACGTTAATTACGTGCGTTTATTAATGAACGTTTACGTTAGCTTGTCAGAAGCTTTCTCAATAATGTCTGTGCAGTGTTTTTTTTTTTACAATTAGTGATGGCAAGCAACTGTTCCACTGCACTATTTTACACTAAAAACTCCACTATCCCATAATGCAGATTGCATCATTCTAAATAGGTATCGGCGAGTACAAAAATACATGTACTTGTACTTGTACTCGGTTGGGAAAAAATGGTATCGATGCATCCCTAGTGAAAACACACTCGTCCATCAAACCATCGTCACGATACAACCACAGAAAAGTCTGTTACAATAACCGCGCATCTGACATATATACGAAGTCAAGGGTCTCTGCTGGATAGTATAATATGTGAGTGAATAAAACTCCCTTACAGTTTTCTCTTGTCCCAGCAGTTTTTAACATCAGTACATTTAGCATAAAATATGTTCACCATTTTAATTGTAACATTTCACTTAAAATCCTTGTTTTCTATAACATTTACACAGATTTTTTTAAATGCGATTAATCGCGATTAACTATGTAAAATTCTGAGATTAATCGCAATTAAAAATTTTAATCGTTTGACAGCCCTAATTATTATATTATTGTTTTGGTTTTACAACATTAATAATAATAATAATAATATTTTTATATTATTATTTGTTGTTGTTTTAGTTTTATAACAGTAATATATATTATTATTATATTTTATTTTGTTATTATTATATTTTCTATTTTTGTTGTTTTAGTTTTATAATAATAATAATAATAATATAAATTATAAAAATAATAATAAAAAAAATAATAATAATATAACTCGACTCTTGATTCATAATGCCTGTAATTGACAGTGAAATTGTTTCCTTTATAAACTGAATCAAATGAATCAAGAATGGCCAAATGACTCCTTTCTGATTCTCTCCATTATTGCATATACATCACACTGAACAGTTTCAGATGATTATTTACTATTATTTTATTTTATTTATATTATTTATAGATATTTATTAAACACTTATTTAACAGAGATATATTTTGTGGTTTAGTGTTCCTGTAGTAACTTCAGATTAAGATGAGTTATATTTACCTGGAGGTGTTGGATCAGGGAGTGATATACAGTGGGGCCAAAAAGTATCTAGTCAGCCACTGATTGTGCAGGTTCTCCTACTTAGAAAGATGAGAGAGGTCTGTAATTTTCATCATAGCTACACTTCAACTATGAGAGACAAAATGAGAAAAAAAAAATCCAGGAAATCACATTGTAGGATTTTTAAAGAATTTATTTGTAAATTATGGTGGAAAATAAGTATTTGGTCAATAACAAAAGTTCAACTCAATACTTTGTAACATAACCTTTGTTGGCAATGACAGAGGTGAAACGTTTCCTGTAAGTCTTCACCAGGTTTGCACACACTGTAGCTGCTATTTTGGCCCATTCCTCCATGCAGATCTCCTCTAGAGCAGTGATGTTTTGGGGCTGTCGCTGGGCAACACGGACTCCACAAATGTTCTATGGGGTTGAGGTCTGGAGACTGGCTAGGCCACTCCAGGACCTTGAAATGCTTTTTACGGAGCCACTCCTTCGTTGCCCGAGCGGTGTGTTTGGGATCATTGTCATGCTGGAAGACCCAGCCACGTTCCATCTTCAATGCTCTCACTGATGGAAGGAGGTCTTGGCTTAAAATCTCATGATACATGGCCCTGTTCATTCTTCCCTTAACACGGATCAGTCGTCCTGTCCCCTATGCAGAAAAACAGCCCCAAAGCATGATGTTTCCACCCCCATGCTTCATAGTAGGTATGGTGTTCTTGGGTTCTTCTTCTTCCTCCAAACACGACGAGTTGAGTTTTTACCAAAAAGTTCCATTTTGGTTTCATCTGACCACATGATATTCTCCCAGTCCTCTTCTGGATCATCCATATGCTCTCTGGCAAACTTCAGACGGGCCTGGACATGTACTGGCTTAAGCAGGGGGACACGCCTGGCACTGCAGGATTTGAGTCCCTCTCGGCGTAGTGTGTTACTGATGGTAGCCTTTGTTACTTTGGTCCCAGCTCTCTGCAGGTCATTCATCAGGTCCCTCCGTGTAGTTCTGGGATTTTTGCTCACCGTTCTCATGATCATTTTGACCCCACGGGATGAGATCTTGCGTGGGGCCCCAGATCAAGGGAGATCATCAATGGTCTTGTATGTCTTCCATTTTCTTACAATTGCTCCCACAGTTGATTTATTCACACCAACCTGCTTGCCTATTGTAGATTCACTCTTCCCAGCCTGGTGCAGGTCTACAATTTTCTTCCTGGTGTCCTTCGACAGCTCTTTGGTCTTGGCCATGGTTGAGTTTGGAGTCTGACTTTTTGAGGCTGTGGACAGGTGTCTTTTATACAGATAACGAGGTCAAACAGGTGCCATTAATACAGGTAACGAGTGGAGGACAGAAGAGCTTCTTAAAGAAGAAGTTACAGGTCTGTGAGAGCCAGAAATCTTGCTTATTTGTTATTGACCAAATACTTATTTTCCACCATAATTTACGAATAAATTCTTTAAAAATCCTACAATGCGATTTTTTTCTCATTTTGTCTCTCATAGTTGAAGTGTACCTATGATGAAAATTACAGACCTCTCTCATCTTTCTAAGTAGGAGAACCTGCACAATCAGTGGCTGACTAAATACTTTTTGACCCCACTGTAGGTGTTAGATAACTTTGTTCCTCAAAGGTCCTCATACCAGACTCAGTTTTTACACCAGGCTTGGGACCTGTACTCAGAGTGCACTGACAGGTACACCTCCCGATATTTCAGCCACCTTCCGCCCTCAGAACGACGCCTGACCGGATGATAGCACCGCTGAGATTCGAACCCTGGATCACCAGATCTGAGCAGTAGTGGGTTACCTCCACCCGAGCACCCCTGTTCCCTGAATCCAGTACGTTCTGTGATTGTCTGAATGATTTTGGTGCACTTGATGTCTGGAGGACTCAGAGGAACGTTTCTCTTTTTTTCTGGTTGTAAATCAGCTCTCGGATGTTGGCCGGTCGGAGAGAACGTCAGTCGTCCTCCACGCCGAGCCTGGTTTGTCCGGACAGGCAGGATTTATAGTTTAGGGTTGCGTCCCCCCCCGAGCGGCTGTGAGCTGTGGTTTTATCTTTTATTTGTGTTACCTGAATCCCTTATCTCCAGCGCTGCACTCCTTCAGCTCAGATCCGTCCCAACT